>NC_053023.1:629692611-629756197 GCF_003073215.2 Triticum urartu
ATCTAGCAAACCGCACAAAGTTTTGGGAATAGTGGAAACACTAGCACCCAAATCACATAAAGCATAAAATTCATGATCATTAATCTTAATTTTAATAGTTGGTTCCCACTCATCATAAAGTTTTCTAGGGATAGAAACTTCCAACTCAAGTTTTTCTTCATAAGATTGCATCAAGGCATCAATGATATGTTTGGTAAAGGCTTTATTTTGACTATAAGCATGAGGAGAATTTAGCACGGATTGCAACAAGGAAATACAATAAATTAAAGAGCAACTTTCATAATTAAATTCCTTGAAATACAAAATAGTGGGTTTAGCAACATCTAGGGTTTTAATCTTTTCAATCCCACTTTTATCAATTTTAGCATCAAGATCTAAAACTCCAAATTTTTGGAACGCCTTCTAGTTAAAGGTGGATCATATTCAGTCTCATCATTATCAAGATTCATATTGCAAAACAAAGATTTAATAGGGGACACATCAATAACTTTTAGATCTTCATCTTGATTTTCATAGGAATTGGAAGAACACGCTTTAATAAATGCATCTTTCGTAGCACACATCCTAGCGGTTCTTTCCTTGCACTCATCAATGGAAATTCTCATGGCTTTGAGAAACTCATTGATATCATGCTTAGGAGGAATAGATCTAAGCTTTAAAGAATCAACATCAAGAGAAATTCTATCAACGTTCCTAGCCAATCCATCAACTTTAAGTAATTTCTCTTCAAGCAAAGCATTAAAATTCTTTTGCGAATTCATAAACTCTTTAACACTAGTCTCAAATTCAGAGGGTATCTTATTAAAATTTCCATAAGAGTTGTCGTAGGAATTTCCATAATTATTAGAAGGATTACTAGGATAAGGCCTAGGATTAAAGTTCCCTCTATACGCGTTGTTACCAAAATTATTCCTACCAACAAAATTCACATCCATAGATTAATTATTATTCTCAATCAAGGTAGACAAAGGCATATCATTAGGATCAGAAGAAACACTCTTAGTAGCAAATAATTTCATAAGTTCATCCATCTTTCCACTCAAAATATCAGTTTCTTCTATCGCATGCACTAGGAGTTTAGTAGCATCTCCTAAAGTGATTTCCATAAAAGTGCCTCCCGCGGCTGAATCTAAAAGATTTCTAGAAGCAAAATTCAATCCGGCATAAATTTTTTGTATAATCATCCACAAACTCAAACCATGAGTAGGGCAATTACGTATCATCAATTTCATTCTCTCCCAAGCTTGTGCAACATGTTCATGATCCAGTTGCTTAAAATTCATAATATCGTTTCTATGAGAGATGATCTTAGCGGGAGGAAAATACTTAGAGATAAAAGCATCTTTGCACTTGTTCCAAGAATCAATGCTATTTTTAGGCAAAGACGAAAACCAAGCTTTAGCACGATCTCTAAGCGAAAAAGGAAATAGCTTCAATTTAATAATATCATTATCGATATCTTTCTTCTTTTGCATATCACATAAATCAATGAAGCTATTTAGATGAGTAGCGACATCTTCACTAGGAAGGCCGGCGAATTGATCTTTCATAACAAGATTCAACAAAGCAGTATTGATTTCACAAGATTCAGTATTGGTAAGAGGAGCAATCGGAATGCTAAGAAAATCATTATTGTTGGTATTGGTAAAGTCACACAATTTGGTATTATCTTGAGCCATCGCGACAAACAAGCAATCCAACACACGAGCAAACAAAAAGCAAGCGAGAAAAAGGCAAACGGAAAAGAGAGGGCGAATAAAACGGAAAGGGTGAAGTGGGGGCACTCCAAAAAAATACATTTCTGTGATGATACGTGTTTGTCACAGTAGGTCGCGTTTTTTGTCATGCATGTACATCCATGACAAATTTATGACAGAATCAAGATAGTCATACCTGTACTGTCGTAGAAGTGTTCCATGACATTACCAAAATTATCATCATGAAAGTTTCCACTTCCATGACGATAAATATCGTGTCACAGAAGTGCTTTCGTCAAGGGTGACCGACACGTGGCACCCACCGTAACGGAACGCCGCTAAGCTATCGGGTCGGGTTTTGGATCCGATAACCCATTAACAACCCCGACCAATGGGAAATTTCCACGTGTAAAATTCTTATTGACCCGACGAAACACGTGTCAGCTTGTCAGTGGGTCAGATAGGCGCCTATGATATGTTGACACGTGGCACGACCCAACAATGGCCCATTTAGCTTACAAAGCCGGCCCGTTTGACTTGGTCAAAATTTAACGGGCTGGCCCATGAAAAGCCTGTTAACGGTCTCTTCGCAAATAGCCCATTTTACGGCCCGTTAACTCAAGGCCCGTTAGGCCCTAAAGGAAATCGGCCCAACAACGTCATGTGGGCCGTCGAATATAATACCAGCCCATTTCACTTTCGGCCCATGTATGGCCCACGACGTCTTTCGGCCCATATGAGGCCTTCGTATCTTTCGGCCCTTTATAGGCCCACGGTGACTCTAGCCCATAATGAACAGTAATTTTCTTTATATCCGTTAACGGCCCGTGATTTACATGGGCCGTTTCCAGCCCGTGTTAGCTTTCATCCTATTGACGGCCCATACGTTCTTGGGCTCCTTTTCGGCCCTCGATTACTTCCGGCCCGTTACTGGCATGTTCCCCTAATGGGCCAAATTCGGCCCATGGCAAGAGTCGGCCCGTTATTGGCCTGTTCCCCTAATGGGCCAAATTCGGCCCATGGCAAGAGTCGGCCTGTTACTGGCCTGTTACCCTAATGGGCCAAATTTGGCCCATGGCAAGAGTCGACCCGTTTCTGGCCTGTTAACCCGTTGCGCCGTTTCCAGCCCGTCCTATATTCTGGCCCATTAACGACCCGTTATGCCTGTGACAGAATTAAGCCTTTGCTGTCCTACGGCCTGTTAACGGCCTGTTACCGTGCTGGGCCGATACCAATTACGCCCGATGACGGCCCATGTAGACCCATTTATCCGACGGCCCAAGGCCCACCGATTACAGGCCCATTTATCGATGACCTGCAGGAGACCCATGGATCCTACGGCCCGTATATGGCCCATGGTAGTTGCGGCCACTAGCAAACCAGGGAAAAAGAAGACTAGGAAATAAATAAGGCCGAAACTAACGCTAGGCTATTAAGGCGATTGCACAGATTACATCCACTCGGCATCAAAGATCGCCACCAGTGCAAATATAGGGAACACCCTACACTATACAAAAATGGCTTGTTGTTTTCTTCAGCCGGTGGATGCATGTTAAGAATAAATTTTGTATCGCACGAAAACAAATTACAACTATATAACAAAAGGAAGGTTGGCATAAAACTTAACAGTCTAGCAGATAAATGCACCACCAGAAGTTCAGAAGCTCAGTTCATTTGACCTGACTGTTACGTTTTCATGCTGTATTGTCCGATGGAGCACCATAACCCTCGCCTTCATTTCCCCTAGGCTCCTGAACAACATATCAAATGTCTGATAGTCTGGTTTCAAAACCATGCATATCTTGATGACATTGAGCAATGTTTCTCCTTGTTTCACAAAGGGTCTCTGTTAGGGAATGGACTTATGTCTGGAGCACAGATACAACATTGCTTTGAGCTTGCATATCTTGATCATGAGGCAGTTTGGACGATATTGTCTTAACAACCAACCCAGTATTACGCAGGAACGTGCTTTTGGCACTGTTAGTGGACAGGTATTGACCCACTGCAGCAAGAGCTGACATTGCGGTTATAGTTGCCTCGCCACCTTCAGAAGGTGGCGGTTCCACCATTTTTTCCATAGCTCGCTGAAAATTTGAGGTTTTACATTAGTAGTACCAGAACAGAAGATATTAAGGAGGCAGCAAAACCAAACAAAATAGCTTTGGTCTATATACAGAACTTATTCTGGTGAACCCATGTAAAATATTAGTTGTATTTTATTGCAAAGTACATAATAAAACTAGGTTCCAAACATATGACCATGTACCATCGCTATTGTATTGTCTATTTCTTCACATTGTATTGAGGGCTAAGGATAAAGAGACGAAGTTTATAATACGGTAAGAATAGTATGACATCATTCATATCACAAAACAACTGAGAACAGACAAATAGGCAATTGTAATGTTGTGTGGGCAAGTCCAGCACGGAACTAGATTATGGGTCAAGATCAAAGGAACATCACTCCTCTCTTTTAAACCTTGTAAGGTGCAATGATACGCTAAGACAATTGTGTATAAAATTGAAAAGAGTAATAGACATTGGCTGCAAACCATGCAGTTCAAGGCACAAGTCAGAGTAAGTAGTAGTTAAAAGGCATGAGGATTAAGGACTTACAACAGCGGCTTTGACTGGTGTAGTCATGCCCTTCTTCTTGCTGGTGTGACAGTCCTTGAAGATTTCCACAGCATTTGGTTCAGGTACTTTTTGGTCCTTGCGGGCTTTCCTCTGCATTTGGAACAAGTCAATATAGATCTGATAATATGGTACAACGAAAAGAGTGAAACAGCAGCTAATTACAAGAGCCTCGCAGTGTGCAATATAGCTACGAGATCCTGTCGTTTGTTGGAATTTCACTTTCGTACGGTTGGCCTTGTTCTTTGAACAGTTCACCTACAAGAAGATAGATTTGTGTGGCACATGCGTAAATAGGACTTCAATATGTGATCTAATGACATATATATAATGTACCTGATACTCCGGATCGGACCAGTGTTTAACGAGGCCTCTCCAGTCTTCATCAGATATATTTTCCACTGGAGATGTTTGGGCAAGTTCACTGTTAGCCTTGCCTTCAAAGTGAGTTTTCCTCAAGTTATACCGATACTGTCGCAGAGCAGACTTGAAAACATGGGTGCAAGCTTGTCTGGTTGCATCATCTTGGCTATCCAACTTGAACCTCATCTGTTGAAAATTATGGGAGTCTCATTATCAGCAACCTAGAAAGTATTGGACAGAGCAAGACGATATTACTAGTTTCCATACATAACCATACTTACAGATAAATAGTCGAGGAAGGTGTTTAACTAGGTTTCGTCTTTGCCATTCCTGTACTGAATCCATGTTGGGAGGATACGTACATGACACCTAACAGCAACCGCTGCCTCTGATACTAACTTGGCTGACTCTGTAGCATCACGTGGCCTTTTTAAACCTGCCTCAAAACGGATCTCCATTCTTCCTCCTCTAGATTTAGTTAACCTATCGAGCATTATCCCTGATGTTTGTTTCCTCTTGCGCCTAGGTGCTAGTCCAACAACAAACATAGGAAGTGTTAGTGTACATCAAACTGTGAGACTACATATAAAGAAGCATGCAACTGTAACTTGACTCCAGCAACTACCTTCTTGCTGTTGAAGCTCACAAGGTTCATCTGATATTGCCAACTCGTCTTGTGTCAAGAGTGCTTGGGAAGTAGTGTTAGGTGGCAAGGGAGCTTGGGAACGTGCTGCTAGCTCAGTTGACGCACGAGTACGTCGTGCAGCTGGTAGTACTGTGGTAGGTGTTGCAAGAACTAGGGCTGTCTCTGCTTGTTTGGTGGCAGCTATTTGTTTCTGTTTGTCTTTTTTTGCAACTCGTGTAGCATGGGATGCCGTGTTTGTAGAATTTTCCACTGGACTTTGACCTTCTATTGCACCATCAGTACCAGTAGAATCTGCAGGATTCATCCGCTTCTCATTCCCTGTCATTCTATGTTTCTTCCTCTTTCTCTGTGCCATGTTAAGTCAAGCCGACAAGAAAAATGAATAACAATTTAGTTCTTCAGAACAAATTGATGCATGATGCAGACGAACTGAACTTTGATGTTAGACAACCACATGATAGGAGGATGTAATATGTATGAAAAATAGGACGGAAGAGATAACCAGAACTATGATGTGTAAACTAAGAAGAAGACATTTCACCAAATTAGAAGCAATGCAATGGAAGGTAGACACCATATGAAAGATGCTACAAATATCGCTCTGCCAAGTTAACAGTGTCTCATCATAAATGGCGTTTAAACAAATGTGAAGCAGTATAAGAAATAAATCACATGCAAGATGCAAACAACATCACACTACCATGTTCGAGGTCTCTCGTCATTAGTGCCATTGCATATTCACAGCATTGTATATTCACAACTTATGATGTGTAAACTAAGGAGAAGACATTTCAACAAATTAGAAGCAATGAAAGGTAGACACCATATGAAAGATGCAACGAATATCACTCTACCAAGTTAAAACTGTCTCGTCATAAGTGCCATTTCAACAAATTAGTAGTACAAGCTAGAAAAGAATGTGAGATGTAACCTATATCACACTCCGAAGTCAAACGTGTCTTATGATAAGTGATTGTTGCAGGTTACACAACAGTAGTAATTTGATGTAAGAACATGGTGTGATAGACAGATATTGTATGTTCTAGAAACAGGAATACGTGTCTTATTCAAGTATAATGTGTAAAGTAAGCAGATGGAATTCAACAAAATTAGAAACAATACAAGCTAGACATCACACATAACATGCAACCACATATAACAGTGCCAAGTTAGAGGGAGCACCGGTGATGCTGCACTAGGGGAGACGTGCTCATCATAAACACAGCTTTGTTGAGTGTCTATGCATGTGTTGTCTTGGAAATCATCTTGGGGGTGTGGAGGAGTAGAAACTGTAGAGGCCCTCCGTTCGGAAGGAGCACCTTTATCCGCTGCCTTGCTAACTTCCTTCCGCTTTATTGATTTTGAATTGTCAAGTAAAACCGACAAGAAAAAGCAATAAAATTCTCTCTTCAGAACTCACACTCGAAGGATTGGCAGACGACATCGACAATTTATTCGGTGATGCTGATGGATGTCCTCCGGCACCTGATCGTCGAAGCAACTGCAAAGAAGGCGTGGGATACTTTGAAGCTCATGTTCGAGGGGTGCACCCGCGTCAAGCAAGCAAATCTCCATAATTTCCTAAGGTACTATGAGACTTTGGTCATGGGCGACGATTAGTTCATGGACGCGTTCACTTCACGGGTAGTAACTCTCGTCAATCGATTCGGACGCTTGGAGAAAACCTCACTTAGGTCTCGGTTGCCCGCCGGTTCTTGCGCACAGCCCCTCTCCTTGATACCTGCAAATTGTCACGGCGATCGAGCAGTGCGTCGATCTCGCGAGTCTCTCCATCGACAATCTCGTTGGACGGTACAAGGCTCATGACGAGCATATGCGGTACAATCATGGAGATGGGAGGTACGATGCTCATAAAGGCGCAGTGGATCGCCTTATCAAAGAAAAAGCAAGGGGGTCCATGAGCAGCAAGAAGATGGGGAAGCAGCACTCGACGAGAGAGAATTTCGCTGACTAAGACAACGAGGTTGCACCACCGCCGAGGAGAAAGATTGACATCCGGAAAGCGAGGTGTCATAACTGTGGAATCCTCGGTTACTTCAAGATGGGCTGCGAGGAAGCTCCAAAGCAAAGAGCGCTCATGGCCGAGGAAGACGATGATGGAGACATGATGTTGGTGAGCAAACTCGTGGACGAGAAGGATCCAATTCTTCAACTGTCGGCTAAAGAAATTGTCCCACTCGTGAAAGAAAAAGTTTCCCTTCGGAAACTCGTGTCGATGGTATAGACGCGGGGTGATTCCGTGGCTTAGGGCAATGTTATGGACGTAAATGCTACCTTTGCTGGAGCAAATGCAGCGAGGATGGCATGCGCTCAACCATGGAGAAGCAGTCTTTATGCTGATTGAGTGGAGGAGTGGCCCGTATGCAGCGGCAAAAGTGACACGAAAGTTTTGAGTCCAAATGAAAACGTGACGCCAGAAGTCCACAACACAATGCATGACGATGTGGTCGCGCTAGAACTAGCGATTTGGTGGCGCCGGAAGACCACTACATAAAGCATGGCGTGCCACTTTTACCAGCTGAGCAAGGCACGTACATAGCGTTGAGCAACACGACAGCATGCACGAGTGAAGACCACATAGCCTCACCACGATTCGATCCCAAAAGGCACGTTGCATGTGCACGTTTTTTTTAGGGGTGCATGTGCACATGGTGTGCCTGGCGGCATTCCCTAAACAGCGCCCGCTGCGCCCGCAACGAGCGCACACCTCTCCCTCCTTCACGCGTCTTCTTGGGCCGGCCCATCGCTCCTTTTTTTCTGTTATAAAGCACAAAAATGCAAATGCGTCTGGTGGAAAACGAACCCGCGACTTCCTCTTCGTTCGCACCATAAATTAACCACCGCACCACTCTTGCCTCATGTGTTCAAAACTAGCTTCTTCACTGTTTTCTTCTCATGTCTATTTTTTCGATTTTCTTGTTTATTCAAAAGGGTTTTGTTTAGTGTTTTTTTTCTTTTGTTCATTTCAATAAACTAATTTTCAAATTAATGAACTTTTCCAAAATCGATGAACGTTTTTTGAAATCGAAGAACTTTGTTCCAAATTCGATGAACATTTTTTTGAATTGGATGAACTTTTTTTCCAAACTTGATGAACTTTTTTCAAATTCGATGAACTTTTTTTAAAATTCGATGAACTTTTTTCGAATTCGATGAACTTTTTTCCAAAATCGATGAACTCTTTTCCAAAATCGATGAAGTTTTTTCAAATTCAATGAACTTTTTTTGAATTTGATGAACTTTTTTCCAAAATCGATGAACTCTTTTCCAAAATCGATGAACTTTTTTCAAATTCGATGAAGTTTTTTTCAAATTCGATGAACTCTTTTCCAAAATTGATGAATGTTTTTCCAAACTTGATGAACTTTTTTCAAATTTGTGAACTAACTTTCAAAATTGATTTTTGTAAACTTTTTTAAAATCGATGAACTTTTCTGAAATTGATAAACTCTTTTTGAGAATTGATTAACTTTTTTTGAAAATTGATAAGCTCTTTTTGAGAATAGATGAAGTTTTTGTTCAAAATCAATGAACTTTTTTCAGATTTTCTGGAAGTTTTAAAAATCGATGAACCTTTTCATATTTTTGTGAACTTTTTGGAAAATTGATGAAATTTTTTCTAATTCATGATTTTTTCTAAAATCTGTGGACTTCCGAGAAAAAACACATTTTTGTCAAAAGAAACCACGCTTTTCTAAAATGTTTTCATATAATTTAAATATCTACGCAGCTACTGTTCTTATGTATCGTCACGCTGCAATGTTTCATATATTCATAGTAGCTTGAGTGGTCAGCCAACCACTTACTGGAGGTATGGATTGTGAGTTCGATTCCACGTGCAGCGCCATATATGTCCGAGTTTTCTTTTTTCGTGCTACTACCTGTGTGTTCGTGGGCCTGGCCCATACCAGCAGGCGCGTGGGCGCCAGAAACTCCAACCGGCGCTGAAGACCGACTTCTGCTACATCCAGCAACTAAATGGTAGTCTCAGTCATGGATTCTACGTCATCAACCACATGCTGGAGTACAGAAGGGATCGGCGGAAACTTCACATGTCACCTAAATCCGGCGACGCCAATATTCTACAATGGGCCAAGAAACTAGGAAATGTACCGGATCATCAACTTTGAGGGGAGTTCTATCACATCCAGCGTGAACTTGCCCAAGTCATCATGAAGGAGGTCATAAAAAAATAGGGATGTTCTACGAAGAAGGGCAAATGTCGCAGGAAGACGTCCGAACACGCGTAGCCGCTCAGCGTCTCGACCTGGAGCCTTTCATGCAGCTCGGACCATTCCTCCCTGATTTGGAAGAACGACACAACATGTTGGAGTGATTGACGATGACAATGTATCTGTTTAATCACTACTTTCTCTATGATGAAACTTTGTGATGTAATTAAACTGTCCTCCTCAACTAGCATAGATCACTCTAGTAAATTAGTCTGGGTATGATGAACTTTGTTATTTATGTTTACGATATGTTGCTTCTACTTTTACTAACTCTGTCTTTTTGTGTTTCTCAACTATATATTATGTTGCATATTATCGATGAATTCATCATGTGCCGATGCAGGTATATAGATCATTGATGGCGAAGAAGTGCTACGCCGTGTATGTAGGGAAGGTTCTAGGAGTGTGCGACGAGTGGCCAGAGTGTGAGACCCAAGTGTCACAGTTCTCGGGCGGCAACCAGAGAGGTTTTGATAGCAGACGCGAAGCAAAAGCTGGTTACTTGAGGTTCAGGGTTGCGCGAGAGAGGGATCGATACCGGTGCCTCAAGTACTACATTATCGCACTCTTGCTCATAGTGACCGCTCTTCTCTTCTGTATCATAGTTTAGATATAGATGATGAAACATGTGTATGTGATGACCATGCAGTTGCTTGTATTCGAGACATGTTGCATAACTTGTATCGCTATATTGAGATGATGATGAGAGACATCATTTGTGTTGGACGATGTGATGATATGATGAGACTATTATGTGTATAACATGATGAGAATATTGTTTGTTTATGATATGATTACACTACTGTATTAAATCTGTACAAATACATCGCAAATACGTGGCAAAAAAAATTATGCGTAACGCTAGCAGTAACGCTGGTTAAAAAGAAGTAGTGGCACCGGTAGGTTAGGAGCGCGGGGTGGAGTCCCGCGCTACAGCTATATAGCAGTAGCGTTGGGCAGACCAACGCTACTACTACAAGTTAGTTGTAGCGCCATAGTAGTAGCGTGGCCACTTATGCTACTGGTAGGCAAAAGCCGAGCGCTACTGTTAGGGTTTTCTCTAGTAGTGACAGCAGCACGGTGGATATGCCGTTAGAGGGCACTTGACCTATAGAATCTGTTGTTGTTCGGTTAATTGCAGTGGGATTGACCACGTGACAGAATATACCAAGTTTCCTTTGTAAGTGGTGTGTGTTTTATGATATACTTGGCTTACTGGGGGCTCGCAGTTGCCGTGTGGTTTCAGAGGGTACTCGGCTCGCAGTTGCCGTCTGCCGTTGCTGTGTGTATTTTGGAAGGTACTCGGCTTACACTAGGTTAAGCGGAGTACCCGAGAAAAAAATTGAAAAAACACTAGGCAAGATGTGTTTTTTCCAAGTCAGTAGTACTCCCTCCGTTTCTAACTATTTGTGTTTTTAGAGATTTTAAATGGACTATCACATATGGATCTATATAGACATGGTTTAAAATGTAGATTTACTCATTTTGCTCCGTATGTAGTCACTTGTTGAGATCTCTAGAAAAACAAATATTTAGAAACGGAGGGAGTACCCTGCATGCATAGGCGCCGGAAAAAGATGTGATAAAAAGAGAATAGTGAGAGAAATGCAAAAAAAAGAGAGGAAAAGTCAAAGTTTTACTAGAAGCCAACTGGAGTTTGCTCGTTGCATGCAATTGCAAACCCAATCCCTTGGCGAAATGAACTGCGCTAGCAATTCGGATACGAACTGAAGACGGGAAGCACTATTAATTAAGGAAGATCGATGTTTGCGTGGCGAAGTCGTGCGTTTGACAGAGAGAAATCCATTGGATTAGATCGATCGTTTGCGTTCGCTTGACAGAGAGATCGTGCAGTGCATGGATGGAGACTCGCGTGCGTTTCCAAACGAGCTGAATCCCAGCTCCCAGAACGCGCGGTCGTTCTACGCTGACGTTGCACCGTCACGAGACGCTTACGGACCGTATATACACTAGATGCGTACGCTAGCAATCCGTATACAAACTGAAGACGCTCCTGAGTCCGAAGCACTCTAGTAGTGTATTGATCAAGGAAGGCACGTACATAGCCCTGTGTCGCGATCCACCCATATATACCTACCTAGCTAGGGTTGCGCACCTACGGACCTTCCTTAGCTAGACATCCGCTAGCTAGCTCTGATCAAGGGAAGGCGATTGAATATGGCCGGCCATGAGGAGCTCTTTCTCGTCGGCTCCACCTTCAGTCCCCAGGATCACGAGCTCATCAACCAGTTCCTCCGCCAGAAGATCGCCGGAGCAGACCTAGGCCGCTTCAGCAGCTTCATCCACGAAGCCGACGTCTACTCCGCGCCACCTGAGGACCTCATCGAGAACCGTGCCCACGCGCCTGGCTCCGACAAGGACGACGGCAAAGGAGGCGTGTGGTACTTCTTCTCACCGGTCCGTCGTCACCAGACCAAAGGTGGCCGCAGCGGAAGGCGACAGCGTGTCGTCGACGACGACGAGGGTTACAACTGGCACTCGGAGAAGAGCGAGCCCGTGCTAGACACTCAAGGTAAACGGGTCGGCTTCATCGACAAACTTTCCTTTGGGATCAAGAGGCCTGGAGCAGCCAGAACCAGGCTTGGGTGGTGCATGAAGGAGTACGGCCTCGACCACGACGACGAACAAGACGGTGCGGCCGGACTGGTGCAATGCAAGATCTACGTCTCTCCCCACAAGAGGGAGATTACCTACGCGTCCGTAATCAATGCCCCCGGTTCCAAGAAGAAGAGGAAGGCGGCCGCCGACGTCCAACATCCGGAGGCTCCACGTCCGAAAACCCCACGCCGCCAAGAAATGTCCATCCAAGAAGAAGAAGAAGAAGCCGGCGGGACGCTTCGGGAGTTCGAGCGTTCGTTCATGTCCGACCAAGACGAGACGTTGCCCCCCGGAGTAGTGGACGACTGCAGCGTGGATCCAAGCGGCTTTTTCACCGACATGCTTCCAGAATTAGGACTGACGCTCCAGGGAAATACCGAGGCGTCCGAGCATGGCAGCGACTGTACATTGGAGGAGTCCTTAGCCGGCGAATATGGCGACGTCCACCAAGACGTTGAGACGGCGGAGGAGGATGACGGCACCTTCCAGTGCACATGGGAGGAGACGTTCGGCGACAACATGGAAGTGGCATGCCCTGCCCCGCCGACGGCGTCGTTGCACGTGAGGACTGAGTGTGCGTGTGTGTGACGGGAACTGCGGAATTTGCATCCCAGTGTGCGTGTATGTCTTGTTGATTGCACATTGTTGATGAACAAGCCATCCATATGTGCAGCAGATTAAGTAATTGATATTCTTTTATCATATATTCATATTAGACTACGTAATGATTAGTGATACAATTCCTAAGCGTGAAATAAATAGTTGACGAATCAAAAACAAAATCCTGTCTGATGAGATCGGTGCATGTACTTTGCTGCAAGAACACCTAGCTCTAAAGCATTATGTTTATCGAAAAGTGTAAGCATTCTTTTTTTTTTTGTGAACAGGCCTAATCCCAGCCATTTCCATTAGTCCTCATAAAGGATATACATCTGCCCAGCATACAAAGGTATCGAGGAAATGAGAACGGGAAGAAATGGGTTTAAAGCAGTAACAAGAAACCCACCGTGCATTGATGGCGTCCACGCATGCACTATGGTGCAAAAACCTGATGGTGATGGCACCTAACCACTAGCCTAACAAGTTCAAAAGAGCCAACATCTAGCAAATCAGTAGCAAAAGAACGTAAACTAACAATATATGACCGCTAAAACGCCCATGAAGGCAAACAATGGAAGTTCGATGTAGCAGTGTGAACATTTTGAGCAGCAGCACTGTAGTGGGACAGGCAGAGGCTGGAGCAATTTCACACTTGTATTCATTCAGAGAGATTACATTATATACCAGTACAGGAGCACAACGTGCGAGGCCTAACAAACTAACCGAAGTCCCTACTAGCTAGCTGCATGCGATCAGGATGGAGAGAGTGGCGCAGGCAGTTACAGGAGGGACGTGGTCACGTCGGTGCTGCATGTGTGGATGCATGATTCCAACAAGCACAAATCATAATCAGTTAATAACATTGTCTAAAAGCATCGCCACCCAATTTTTCAAAGGCCTCAACTTTCCTATCTTTCTTAGACTCGCCCATCTTTCTTGGTGAGATATATGTTCGATCCATCATCTTAGCCTGATCTTTCCGAACCCTAGCCTGCAAGCCAGCGGCATACAATGCGGGTGGTCCAATTGTTGGTCTGTCAACCACATCCCTACCTCTCCGGTCTCCCGAGAATATCGATCCGTCCTCCCTAGATCTTGAACTGGCGAGAGAGACCATGGCAAGGAAGGCCAGCAAGGTCCGAGTGGTGGACCGGTGGTGCCGTGGCAGCATCGCGTGCTAGTGCCATTCGAAAACTCGTATCAAGCAGCCTAGTGTAGTGCTAATCGGACTGTTTTTTTTACAACAACCACAAAAGTTATATCTACCTTGTACTCTCATTAAAAATAATGAATAATCTCTTGCTTGAAATAAAAACTACATCATGTATTTAGCCAAATTATCTTTAAGCTACTTCAGGAAACCATTAAGCTACCCATGTACTACAAAACTTATAAATTAATATTTACATAAAAAAAGAATAAATACTTTAGAGAAGTTAAGCTCTAATGACCATTTGAGGTGAACCGAACATTCATAAAAACTATTATCCTTCTTTGTTATAGTCATTATTATTTAAGGTTTTTGACATACACTCCTTGTACCGATGAAATTTGACCGAGTACCTTTGGCCTCCCAGAGCCCTCGAAGATTGGAAGGTGCAAAAAGAAATTCATGGGTTTTCTTTGGCTGAGACCATTATTAAGCCCCGACACTATAGTAATCATCAATAAAGTCTTCTATTGTGACCCTCCCCCTAATCCATTGATGAAGGAAATTTATGCTTGCAAGGTTTCCGATACTTGAAATTCTCTACAATGCATGTCCTCACATTAGATCACAATTACGCCTCGCCCATCTTCACCGCCTAACTTCCCTATGTTTTCAGTGTCAATCTCTCATACTATATAAAAAGACGAGGCAAGACACACCTGCACAATCGACCTCGTACGCCCAAGGAAACTTGGCAGCGAACTAAGAGTCTTGTCATATACCAAATTGGGAATATATAGCACCAACATTTGAAATAGAAATTGCTGCTCTATTCCGGAGGACGACACGCGTTACTATCGTTTAACGTTTGGGCGCAAAATTTTTAAGAAATGATGATCCGGCTCTTGGTTGCTTGCTTTTCATTACCGCGAGCCATATGCATTGACGAATGATTTTATCTTCATCAAGTTTGAGGGAGGAATACGCGTACACAGATTCATCTGTACACAAACACCATCGTCGTCGATCTGCATAGCAGCGGCGTGGGGGGGGGGGGGTGGGAACAAAATAGTAGTTGGGGCAAAGATATATTGCCTCTAACTCTAAGCACTCCCAAAAAAAATTCTACCCGTTTTTATTAAAAGCTAAGGCGTGGGGTGGGGGGGCGGGAGGGGGCATGCCCTCACACAATGTGACCGTACGATGCGGTGGCAGCATTCAGGTAGGTGTCATGCCCCGCCGACGAATTGAGCGGTCACCGCCTTCAACGCTGTCATGGCGTTATGGTTCTGCCAGTCGCCACCACTCCTATGTAAGTTCTTTCACATATTATTACTTTCATGTACCAATTCGGGTCTACCATCTCATCATAAATCGATAGAGAAAGTGAAAACTCTATGCTGCTTGTTTCGCTAGCTATATTATAATGACGACGAAAACTAAAATCAATCTGAAATAGGTGAAAAAGTAAAATCATACAAATTGTACTATCATAACCTAACAAAAAATTAGTTAGATTGGAAAGATATATGTATTGAATGATGGTTAATAGGTTCCCCTCACCTTCGATATGCAATGGAATAGTTTGTTTGCAAGGTTTTATGTATATGACTAGATCACTAATGGCGCGCGTTGCCGCGCCCGTCTATTTTGAATGTTTCATGATAGAGAGAGATGATTTTTCTGTAAATACATGGAGACAAGATAAACTATAGAAAATGCTAAAATAGACTAAAATGGTTTGTTTCATGGATGTTTCCCTTTTTATGAAATATACTCCTGTGAGTAATAAGTAATAACCTGAATTTGTCTGGATGCTCCTTAAGTTAGGATGAAAATTCTTCATCAAAAAGGTTGTCGCTATTAACCACACCAACAGCCAAAACAGGCCACAAACTCTGTAATTTGGTAAGATCTCCGCTGAACATACATGCTTAGGTATCCATGGTAGGGAGCAACACAGTGTGCCAGTGGCAATCATAATAAGGGCTCCATTTGGATCATTCTCAGATAGGAGCATTATTGGGACCTGGTCACACACAAGAACTACCATGTTGGCGCGCGTTGCGACGCCTGTCATTTTTTGGGTAAAATGGTAGAATATTCTCTAACTATATGAAGTCATAATGCAGTGAAGTTAAATTCGTATAGACTGACTTGAAAAGCTTAACTAAAGGTCAATTTGAATTTGCAGCAGGGCCATGCAATGCCATATGTCATTCATGCATGATACTGACAATCACTACTTTGATATAAGGCAAACACATGATACCAGGATGGAATATGTACGAAAAATAGGACGACATGGCATGTTCACAACTGTTTGTGTAAACTAAGCAGAAACCATTCCAGCAAATAAGAAGCAATGCAAGCTAGACACCACATGAAAGATGCAATCAATATGACTCTGCCAAGTTAAAAGCGTCCCATTATAAATGGAATTTCAACAAATTAGAAGCAGCGCATGCTATAAATCATATGAAAGATGCAACTAATATCGCACTGCATATACTAAAGGTGTCTCGTCATGTTGATTGAGGCGGGATACAAAAAAAACAATAGTTTTATGTAAGGACATGCTTAATAGACAGATGTACTATGTACTAAATACATGAAGGCATGTCACATTAACATGTATAATGTATAAGCTAAGCAGACTAGCACATGCAGTTTAACCAGATTGGAAGAATTACAATCTAGACACCATATGCAACATGCAATCACATATCACGCTGCCAAGTTAGAGCAAGCACCTGCGATGCTAGTGTAGGGGAAATGCTGTAATCAACTACAGAGCTACGTTCACTATCTTCATCTAGCATTCTGTTTCTTGAGAATCATGTCGGGAGGCTGACGCTGCATTCTTTAAATGAGGAGTAGTCCCCTTGCCTGCCTGCCTCGTCATAAGTGATTGATGAGGGATACACAAGAACATTAGTTTGATGTAAGAACATGGTTAATACACAGATGTACTAGTATGTACCAAAAACAAAAAGGCATGTTATATTCAAAGGTATAATGTGTAAGCTAAGCAGATGCAATTTAACCAAATTGGAAGCAATACAAGCTAGACATCCGGCTGGAGTGGTGAGCATGATCATCTTGGACCTGAGAGCCTGGTGGGAGGCGGGCTGCTTCGCCACCATCGCAGCTTTTTAGTTGGCTTCCAGGTGATGCCTATCTTTGCTGGGTTTGTCACTGGCTCGGCCAGTGCCCTGACTAGCTATTTGTCTTCTGGTGCTCACGGGATGATGGTTCATGTAAAAAAATATCTTTCCTTATCTTACCGACTTCGGCCTTTCGAATACAAGCTAGACACCATATGGAACATGCAACCACATATGACACCGCGAAGTTAAAGCAAGCACCTGGGATGGTGGTTCATTGCGAGCGAGGTCATCAACTCCAGAGCTACGTTCCCCGTCTCCATCTGCTGACACTACACCCTTTAAAGCCTTGAAACGTGTCTTGCCTAGCCGCACACCAAGCTGGAGCGACTTCTCTCTTTTCTTTTTGGCTTCTCTCATGGCAGCAGAGTCTGAAATACCCTTGCATAAAAACACAACAATGAGAGTAAGGGTGAAGTGTGTGCAGAACTAGTGCACTGTAAAAGTAGCAGATAGCAGGTGGCTGAAAAATAAATGACAGGAGACATATGATAGCTCTACAACATTGCATGGCAAACAAAATTAGATTATACTCCGTATGATTTTGTAATATATGAGCACAGGAAATGCAGGTACTCCTCCAGCACACCACCACATGCATATCTAAGATAACAGTCGACTGAAAATAAATAGGTTAGTCGATTTTTTTAATGAACCGTCCGATCTATAAGGAACGGGCAGATGGCCTTCGTCTACCTCCCGCCAGTCACTGTTGACGATCTTTTTCGAACCGCCAGTGACCACCAGCCCAGACCCCTGCCTCCGCCGCCCCGCCCTCCCATCGACCTCACACCACCGCCGTGCTTGGCGGCGCCCCCAGGCCATCCCTTTAATCCCGGCCGACTTCCAGATCGGGCGCCAGTAGCTCTAGGCCGCACACGCCCCTAAGATAAACACCAAGGCGCTGCTTCCCCGGCGTAATAGGCGTACTAGCGCCTGTTACTCCAGGGAATGCTTCCGTTAATTGGGAATCAACTGGCCAGAAATTGAAATTCAGGAGGGCGACGGACCTCTAGCTAAGGTGAAATAGTATATGAGGAGAAACCTTGTGCATCGCGAGTTACTAGGAACATCTAGTATCAAGAAGAAGCGGTCAACTAGTGTCTTCTATGGGATGAATACCGTGCAAGCAGAGACGTAAGATTTGTACGAATAAGGGAAGAGGAGTACCTTTTTCGGTTGCCGGTGTGGTCACCTCCACATGTCGCGCCGATTTTCTTCTTTTTACCGGGGAAACCGATGTTCTCTCCACATGTCGCGCTGATTTTCTTCTTTTTACCGGGGAAACCGATGTTCTGGAGGGTGCAGGCTTGGACGAACCCATGGCCAAATTGTTGACTGTGTTGCCGTGGCCGTATGTCGGCGGAGGGGAATCAGATCCGAGGCGGCGAAGAACGGCATAGCAGGAACAGCTCCGGTGCGGTGGAGGGTGGCGAAGTTGGAGCGGTAGCAGTGAGGCGCAGGACGGCGTGGTTGAACTGGCTCGGGTACGGACGGCTCGGCCTCGGCTTCAACTACTAGCCGTGGATGGTGTTGCAGTTGAGGTTGCGGTGGTCGACGACGTCGGGGTATCAGCTCCGGCGTGATGGAGGAGGGCGGCGGTTGATGGGTGGGATGGGGTGGCGGAAGGAGGACGCCGGGGTTTCGCGACTGGTGGAGAGGTAGTTTTGGCGCCCACGGAGTACGAATGGGGAATCGGACGGGTGGGGGAACCATGTTTCGGTCTGGGACGCGCTTGTTTTTAGCTTTTTTGAACAGAAGATGGGACGCGCTTGTTTGAAATTTGGGGAAAGTACAAACTTTGCCCCGCTCTTAAATTTTGGACCTACTGCGGGTCGGGGGTAGGATGGTAATCCCAGGTGTCCCAAATAGTGGGCGGGAGCGATTTCGGCCGCGCGCATGTGTGCTTAGGCGTCCATTGTGTATGAATATTTTTTGGATGCGGTTGCGTGGCGTCTAGATGAAGCTACAAACCTACCTCGGTTTAGACCTTTGGATGTCGGGCCGGTAGGTTTCTCGGGTCGGAGTTATTAGAAAAGTAATTTCCTTGTACTACCAAACATTGGTCTCACGCGGTTTCGGGCGAGTAGAGGCTCTTTTGGCGCTTCGTTCGAAATTTTGAAACACAAGCATTCACGTTTAGAGTACTCTTGAACTATGAGGATTAACCTAAATATACAACGTTATATTTGATTGAAAACCTCATTAAATTATCCGCTTCTTTTTGAAATTTTAACACTTGAAAATCCTATAACTATGATTATTTTGGAATGGAGGAGCTAAATTTGAATCTATTTTGTACACGACTACATATGCTATTATGTACAAAATCAGATCAAAGATTGGTGCCCCCATAATTTAGGTATGGTTTACAAATGCCATGATATCAAATTCAAATAATTGAATGGACTTCTGTTGAATTCGATTTTTTAAACCACCTTAAGTTGAATTCAAATGTATGCTAGTTCATAGGCAGTAGCTATTTATAATGTTCATTGTGTAACTTTCGTATGTATAATGTGCTTTACACACACAACATGAACTATACTCACGTTTATATTCAATTGCTAAAGCGATGCATTGTCTGGAGTTCAAAATACTAACTATGTGGATCAATTGTGTCGAATAATAACATAGACATGCTCAAATTCGATAGAATCTAGATGTCTGATGGATCAATGACCGCTCCTTACGCGAATTGCAAATATCATGATCCCATCCTAATATTTGGATACAATTTATATCTTTAATCAATGTGTAGAGCAGTCTTTTACGTGTAGTTTCACTCTCCATCGGTGGTCTCTCACACATGCTCACACACTCTCTCCCGAGGTGTCTTTATCGCACACATGCTCTAGATATAATCCTCCCTCCCTCTCGTAACCATTTACAACTGTTTTCACTAACGTTTATCACACAATCCTCATCGACCCTTTCTATATACATGGACCTGCCTACGTGTCTCATGTACGCACATTATCTTTACGCCTGTCTCTCACGCATTGTCTCACACCTCTCTTCCTAATCGACGAGTATGATTCTAGCAGAGCATTCTGTAGGATGCCCCTTAAAGTTAGGTTGGATGAATAGTAATATCAGAGATAAAGGGGTTACCTTAATCCGAGAACCTAGGGTTACAAATCCTAGCCGGCTTTGTCAGTGGACACAGAGTCCTTCACAATTCTGCTATCTTTGTCTTGTACGACTAGTCATCCATGGGTCTTCCTAAATACGTCACGGGCCGACCAATGTGGCGCAGGACGGAACCGAACGAAGGGCCTCACCTCGACCCACCGGACCTCACGCGGTGACACACCCTCTGCCCCCACGTCTCATTATCTTCTCACACCCACACATACCAACACAAACACCACACACACACAGAAAATTTCTCCTGGTGCCTCTATTTCGTCCCCCCTTGCATATACACACTCAAGGGAATGAAATCTCTTGTCGTGACATCATATTCGTCTCTCTCTTTCTCTCTAGACCACTCTCATTTCTCGTGCTATCTCTCCCACGCCCCCCCCGTCGGCCCCTCTATCCATGCCTCTCTCGAATACGTAATACACACACATACCTCTCTAGGCCCCGCCAAATGCATCAACTACACATTCACACATGTTACATCACATACCCCATTGATCTAAAAAGCCCTCTCTTCACGTTTATTTTGCATACAACATTCCTTTTGAATAAAGTGTGGCCAAAAAAATCATTTTAGAGTTTCTACATATATACAACATTACAAAGTTATATGGAGGAGTACGAACGCTAATTTGCGTTGCATGGTGCCCACAATGATATTTATTCCGCACTGTGAATTTGTATATTTTTATACTATATACAAAGTTAGTCATAATAAAGAGAAACAAAGAGCATCTCTCTCTCCATCGCATACCCCCCTGTACGCCCCTTTCACGTATGCACACAAAACTATCTCCAGGTCCTCTAAAAGTAAGCCACCAGAAAATTCACGCATGTTTCATCTTTCTCTCGCGATATATGCAATGACGATCATTATATTTGAAGCGAAAGAACGATACGGTCACGGGCTCACCGTACAACTCTGTATTTGCTCATGACATGACTAGTTGACCAGTTAAACGCTCCACGTGGCACCTCTAGTGTTGCATCACATTATCTCACTACCATCGTGCCCACCTGTCGACTTGTATCTACTCTACATATACACTCTTATAAAATACATAAAATACACTCTTATAAAAAACAGAGTTGGTGATGATGGTGTGCCTGCCATCCTGCAATATAGGCCGTCGGATTTATATCTGACGGATAGGAAAGAAACTATGGCAATTTTGCAAAAAGGTACCCACACACCTCTCCACATTTCCAAATAAGGCCTTCCCTCGTTCATCCCTTTCTCTCGCAAGATAAACAAGTCATACAAATGCATCTTGATGTTACGTGCAACACACGGGCATCTTGCTAGTAAGAATGAAAACAAACGACAAAAAATATATTTGGACGGTGGTTCGAAGTCATGACCGCGGGCATAGCAGACAAGGTGGCCTTGTATTGGTATGCTGAGCCGTCTGTTTTAACACACATGAGCTGGTGTGGTGATTATACACACACGCACGCATGCACACGAACTGCATCCATGCAACACTCACACAAACACATGCACCCACGCATGCACGCAACACTCACACGTACACACGCAGCCACGCACGCACGCAACACTCACACGCACGCACGCAACACTCACACGCACACATGCACGCATGCATGCACACACCAGTACACCACACGACCAACACACACTCTCACGCTCAAGTGCTCAACCTACACGTGCATGCGCACACATCAGGCCCTGACAGACACATACACAACCAGGTGATTCCGGCGCACGGGTTGGAGCCTTGTCGCGCCTGCGTAAATTTGTGTTTATCTGACCGTTTGCCTATGCGAACTGACAGGTGAGACCCACAAGGAACATGGTCAATTTAACTAGTCAACATGGCGCCACGCAGACAACTTGGCCGGTCAACAGAGTGCAATCCGATGCTGAACTGTGAGCAAGTGACCGTATAATCACCGCAAAACGTATATAGTGACCATAATCAGCTTATTCTGAAGTTCGATGACCGTATTACGCTTTTCTCTCTGTAGGCCCTCCAAAACTACATCTCTACACGTTCTCGCATGTTACATCTAACAACTATGCAATACAGCACTACTACTACACTCTAACACAATAAATCATATGTGTTTTTAGTTTTACTAGATATCATATTGTTACTTATAATTATTCAGTTTGCATACATTAAAATTGCCTTTGAAATGTATGGCCAGTATCATCTCCCGCGCGGGAAAAATCCCGCCCTTTCCTGTTCAATCGGGTTTGTATCGATGGATCGTGCGAAACAGCAAAACTATAGTACTATACAGTACAAGTGATAGTTCACTGGGCCGTCGTGTCGTCTACTCCTCCGTCGTAAGAGTGGAGCGCTTGCTTTCATAAATCTTCTAGTCCCTTTCACCGACATGTGGGACATCAAGCTACCGGGTCCACGTGCCATACCGGAATACAGTGCAGAGCAGCCGGGGTGAAGCACCCCAGTCATGGCGCCGGCGTAGTAATGAGCAATGAGGCGTCAAATCACAAAGCTGCACCTTTCCCGCAGTTAAGTTGGAGGGACGAAGCAACCATCATTTCACTCGTTTCTGAATCCGCTTGTCCCTCATCTTCTTCAACTTAACCACGTGTTGGTTCTGCCGTTGTTCTGCCTCATGTGGGACGCGGATCGGCTTGGTAAAGCACTGACACGTGGGACCGCATGTTAGCAAACCGCCAGGACAACGTCCTCCGAAAATAAGAAGCCTAATCCTAGACTTACAAAGGGCTACGTAGCTGCTACGTATACTTTCCATCTAATCTATATATGCCCCCCCCCTGATTTTCAGGTGGGGTGGGCCTAATCCTCTCCTTTAATCCAATCAAATAGTCCCACATCACATCAGTTCGTAACTTTACGTAAACCATTACGTGGATGTAGCATTGCTCAAATAAGAAACCTCCCCCGCCATCCGCGCGGCAAAATCACCTCCTTTTTACTAATCTCGATTCTATAATTTTTTAGATCAATATAATTGAGATTTGTATAGATAGCACACAGGAGCAAAACAAAGTGGTATGGTTAAGGGCATCCACAATGTGTAGCCAAATGTGAAAATAGCTTTTGGCATCGTGGGAACCATTGTGGACGGTGTTGCCAAAGCCAAAAAGATGGAACCGAAGCTCCCTGATTGATTGATTGATTGAAGGAATAGAAAAATGCAACATCTCTCCTCTTTCTCCCATGCTTGGACGCATGTAGTACACTATAGAGCATAGAGTCTACTCCCCTGTCCCTTCTATCACAAATCACAAAGCAGTGAGGCGTCAAATCACGAAAGCACGGACGAAGCAACCATCATTTCACTCTTCGCTGACTCCGCTTCTCCATCGTCTTCTTCGAGAAGCCATCTCACCGCATTAGTACTCCTAGTAGTACTAGTAAAGGACTTCCTGGATGCAAATAAGGCGGTTGTCTCGGCTTGCAGGCGGCACTTGCGAATGACTTACCGTGGTCTCCCTCAATGGTGTTCTCCGTCGAACGCACTTCGCCAAACCAAAAAAAAAGATATCGTCGACATCACCGCAATGGGGAAGGAAGTCAAATAAAGTTACTACCTCCATTTTTTTGTACACAAGGCCAGTATATCAAAATTACAATTTGCAAAGGGCCACTAACACTAATCGAGGCAAAATTGATGGGGTTAGCAACCAAGGACATTAATATCCCCTGCATGCATGCGGAAGTGAGAAGGTTGGTTTGCATGGCACTGCATTAATTAAGCGATGAGGAGTGAGATGGTTAGCTCTTTGGTCTTTGGAGAAAAAAATACGCATTAATTGACACGTGAAACGAGGATTTGTATCGATTAAATCCCGCGAAGGAAAACCCCGCCTTTCTTTTTTAACACTAGTACTCCTAGTACGTACGTACTTATCCTGTTTGGGTCTAGGCCTTGCATTGCCAAACTTCGCCACACATTTTTGCCAAGCTTGCCTAAAGTTTTCAAAATGAGAAGGAGGTACACTTGCGCATGGCTGTCGCGGTCGCACCGCACCCTCACACGGTCGCTCCTGCACGCCGCGGTCGCACCGCACCCTCGCACAGTCGCTCCTGCATGCCGCAAACCCAACCAAGGGAACACACCCTCACTGACATGTGCTGTCGCATGTGAACAAACCAAACTCAGCCATCCTATCGCTGACACATAATTTTCGTTCATAGAGTATGTTTATCCAACTGCATGTTGGGGAGTATCCGTACGGCCCGTGCGGTGGTCTGTTGGGGAAGAAGAAGAGGTGAGGAAGAAGGAAAGAAGGGTTAGGAGACGTAGGATATTCATCCAACCGCCTGAAATGGTAGACTGACCCAAGTCAGGCGACTTGCATAACAAATATATGTTTTTACACAGCAAAAGATCCATGAAAACAACAACATAAAGAAAAACTATCACTGCTCGCGGAAAGAGACGGCCTCGTCGTCTTTGGCTGCCGGCGCGAACCAGCCGTCGCTGCCAACGTGTGTCTCCGCACCATGGTTGTCCTCGGCCTCCAGCTACTCGTTCAAGTGGAGCGTGCGGGTGCTCTGCACGGACAAGAGCACAACCCGGTTCAAGTCGAGGATGTCCGGTTCCGCCTGCAGGAGGGCCTCGATGGCAGCGGCATCCGCGCGCTCCGCGTCGAGTCGAGCCTCCGCCGCCCAGTTCAAGTCCAGGGAGTCCGGTTCCGCCTGCAGGAGGGCATCGATGAGAGTGGCATCCGTGTGCTCTGTCTCGAGTCGAGCCTCTGCCGCCCGGTTCAAGTCCAGGACGTCCGGTTCCGCCTGTAGGAGGGCCTCGATGGCAGCGGCATCCGCGCGCTCCGCCTCAAGTTGAGCCTCCGCCGCCCGGTTCACATCCACGACATCCGGTTCCGCCTGCAGGAGAGCCTCGATGGCAGCGGCATGCGCGCGCTCCGCGTCGAGTTGAGCCTCTGCCTCCCGGTCCTCCTTTAGTATCGCCATGTTGAACCGCTGGTCCGCCTGCACCATGGGGGACTGGGACGCCGGCACGAAGTCGACGTCCATCGTCTCATACCCATCGGGGGCCTTCTGCGCCGCGACCTCCGCCGTGAACATTGGATCGGCTTCCTCCTCCTCGTAGCTTGGCTCCAGAGAACTCGGGGATTGGCCCGCCGCAAAGCGAGCTTGGGAACGGAGGTCTGTGGCGCCGACCGCCTCGCGATTTCTGCGCGGCACTCCGGCGTCAGCATCTTGTAGTAAGTGATCTTGCGGCGCACCATGGCTTTCCGGCGAACTAGGGGACGCTTGATGCGGGCTAGGGGATCGAAAGGTGGGGGAATGGGCTGGAGATTTGGTGTGGTTTTAGGGCAGTGGCTGGCGTAGGCCGAGCAGCGAACGTTCTGGTGTGAATAGTGGTTCCGGTGACGACCGGTCAATCGGTTTTGACTGTACATCGCTCTTGTCGTGTTCGCGTTGCAGCCCGGCACGCTGGACCCTCCACGTCGCTCACTGAATGGAACACGCTTCGTCTTGCGTTTTCGCTCGCTTGTGGGTCCGCAGTTGAGAGCAAACCGACGTCCCTCCCCCTCCCCCGCCCGCGTCATTTATTATACCACCACTCCCTCCGTTTTATGCGGAGTAAATAAAAACATAGGGAGTATACTATGGATGAGGATCCCCTGACGTGGCCGAACCCATTGAATAACTGACATGCGGGGCCTAGCAAGCATGGGGTCCGCCAGTAAGTGACCGGAAGGGAGGGTAAGGCAGGGATACCTACGTCAGAGGATCCACTTCAACTATACTACTTTGACCAAATGTTAGAGTAATAATATATGACATGCAACTTACACAAATGTTAGAGTAATAATATATGACATGCAACTTACACAAAGCATACAGGGTCTAATGCATTTTTCGAGGCTAACTTTGACCAAATGTTAGAGTAATAATATATGACATACAACTTACACAAAGCATACGGTCAAATTCGTATGTGAAAGGAGTTCCAATGATATAATTTTCACATTATACATCTCATGTACTATTAATCTTGTCAATGGTCAAATTGGAAACCATCTCGAGTACAAATCTAGGAGTACGTACGAATCTAACAATATTGATTGGGAGTTGTTGAATGTTGATACCTTTTTGATCAAAGTAGATATACTTTGACTACACATAAAACTTATATGTAAACTAGAAAGGATAGGAGGGAGTATATTGTACGTTCAAAAATGAAACGAACATTGAATACCCTTTATATATGATTTGCGGATGCTATGATCACCGGTTCAAAATTTTGAATCCGCCTTAGGTATCACGTGCCCCCACTCGTTCCCTCTCGATTTCATCTCGGGGTCCGGAGATATATTGAAAGAGGACTAGGGTGGGTACATGCGAATGATACTCGGCGGAATGTTCAAATGAGGCATGCGGGAGGATGGACTCGACTGGAGGGCGACACGATCGATGGAGAAGAGGGTTGGAGAGGAATGAGAAATAAGCAAACGCCACATGATTATACTTGAACGGCTCAAATAAACAATAGGTTGTCTCGCTTGGCCTACATAGTGAAAGGCCTAATGCGCAACGCAGAGCACTCACGCTCGAATATGGCCGGGAAAACAGGGAAACAGACATGTGGGGCACACCCGTCGGGACGACGTAGCGCAGACTAGTCCAATGGAGGAGCTGGCCCATGACCTCCTCGCCACCGACAACCGTTCATGTGGGTCGTTGGGGCCAACAACGGGGCGCAGCTCCAGCACCGCCTCTAGACACGGCGACCGCGGTGAGCGACACGCTCATATCGTTGCTAGACACGGTCGGTTTCAGTTTGCCGAGGGTGGCGTTAGTGTTGTGGCACGACCAATGGTATGTTTGGTTTGTGCCCAAGGTTGCCCCATCAAAGCATTGGGTAGCCAAAATTTTGGTTGAGGTATTGGTTGCCCATGATTTGGCCGACATTGGCAAGAAAAATGAACTTGAGTTGGCTAGAGTTCATTGGCATGCCAAAGAAATGGCAACCATCCAAACAGAGACCAATCTTTGGGTCATGACCAAAATTTTGGTTGAGGTATTGGTTGCCCATGATTTGGCCGACATTGTCAAGAAAAATGAACTAGAGTTGGTTAGAGTTCACTGGCATGACAAAAAATGGCAACCATCCAAAAAAATACCAATCTTTGGGTCTTGACCAAAATTTTGGTAAGGTGTACTTTGGCCACAATCCAAACACACCCCAACAACCGGCTCGTCGAGGATGCACGGGGCACCGCGACGCGTCTGCGGAGTGGTGTAGCATGGCTAACTGCATCCTCTGGACCTAATACCATGCCGGGTCGTCTTGCTTTTTCAATGACATGCGGGGATCGCATGTGATCAAAGGGCATCTCCAACGTTGCCACGACCGCAGCTGACTACCCTGGCACACCAAAACCCTCGTCCCTCGCGCCATCGCGCGGTGCGTTCCCAGCCGGCGCCAGCTGCCCGCATTCATGCCATCTGTTCGTATGTCGTTGTTAAGAGGCTCGGTGCCCGAGGAACCAACTCCGGTGACTTAATGATGCACCCGGACGCTTGGCCTCACCGGAATGCGCTACTTAAAGCGGCAACGCCTAGCTAACCTCCACACCATAGCGCATCGTCCTCCTACCTGGAACCACATCCGCCATGACCGCAAGCGCAAACGCTCTGCGGGAGAGCTTGTCTTCGGGGATGGAGCTCGAGGTCGCCGCCCTCGCTCAAGTTGCCGCACAAGCGGTGGCCACGCTGGCGGCCGACGACAGGAGTAGCGTCAGCCACGCGTCCTACTTGCCGCCGTCCAACGTCCGGCACCGCCGAGGTCGGGGACTCCTCCGAGGATGAGTAGGGCATGGGAGGCGGCAGGGCATGGTGTGCCAACTGGCCGGTCCGTCTCCCGTGTTCTACTTTTCCTTGCCGAAGACCGCACCTTCACTTCACGGGTCTTGAACCCCGCCCCTGTACATGGAGATCACAGATGAAGGACGTCGGTCGCCGCCGTAGAATAGGTTTAGGGTCGGGTTTCTTTTATTTTTTTGTCCTATAAAAGTTCGAAATGTAATGAAAATCTGCCGTGTTTGCATTAATCTCGGCCGGTGTATATGAACTTTCACAATAATATACATATTGTAGGAGTACTAGCAAGATGCCCGTGCGTTGCACGGAAGATCAAGATCTTGTGGGAGAAAAGGATGAACGAGGGAAAGCCTTATCTGCAAATGTGGAGAGGAGTGCGGGTAAATTGTCATAGTTTCCTTCCTATCCGTTAGATATAGATCGGACGGTCTATATTGCAGGATGACAGGCACACCATCATCACCAACTCTGCTTTTTATTGAACCGCGACAAATCTAACATGCGAAGTAAAATAAACACATAGGGTTTATACATACACAAATTATCTTAGGCACTCCAATAGTACGTCCACTACACATTCACGCATTTCACATCTTTCTACATCTACGGGAACCTATGAAAGGGTTAACGTAAATTGCCTCTCTCTCTCCTCCCCTGATTTTCATGGTGGTGGGCCCCTCCCTCCCCCCAATCTACAATCAACAGCTCACATGTTTCACATTACGTTAATTACGTAACTGGGATTACGTAGGTGTAGCATTACTCGTCCTAAAAAACCCAACTAAGCCAACCCCCCAGCATATCACGCGGGAAAAGACCCGGCCGCGCCGTTTTAGTCGGGATTACCGGATTACTAGTAGTAGTATCGATGGATCGCGCGAAGCAACAATTTTTTTTGAGGGGCCGAAGCACCTAGTTTTAAAGGAAAAAAGGCGGTACACTCAGCACTCCTCTCGTGGTCGCATTGCACCCCACACAGGTCCGGTCCTGCACACGGCTCACGCAAACGGAACGCGCTTCGGCTTGCCTCTTCACTGACACGTGGGACTGCACTTGGAGAAACCGACCATGCGCCAAACTCCCCCCGCCACCGCGCGAAAATCCTCCCCCCCCCACACCCAAAAATTTCCCCCAAATCCGATTCAACCGCCCTTCGGCCAACTAGCCAATAATATTCCCCAAACCCCCTCCCCCCTGTCCCCCTCCACTCCATTCGCTTCGCCAAAGCCGCCCTCCCCGCCGCGCCGATACGTCGGCGCCGCGGTTCGGCGATCCTCTCGCTCCCACATTACGCTCTCTTAGATTGTCGTCCTCTAGCCGCACCGCCACCTCTGGCTACGTTCTTGTAGAGGCGCACGGCGGTCAGCGCCGCCACCGCTGGCGACGTTCGTGTGGAGACACACGGCGGTCAGCTTCTCCCACTGTACGCGTATTCTAGACTGAGGCCCCGTTCATGTCGGTGTAGCGCTGAAGCTGATAGACGCTATTAATCTCACTGTTTGCCGAAGTAGTTTACTGTCAATATGCTCTGCTTAAGAAGCTTCCTTGCCCTGTTCTGCACTCAATCTGCTTAGCTGAGATGGCATGCCAAGGCCGATTAGTTGCTAAAATATTCTGCCATATATTTATTGTGACGTAGATTGCCATGGTCTAGTAGCCAATCTGTTAGCTGAAATAGCTCTACACCATTTTATACTCGATCTTTGTTGCTGCGATGGCCTTCGATAGTTCGATGGCTGTGTGCTCGGCCTCATTGACTGCTGAAACAGCCTGCCATAATTTGGCACTCAAATCTGTTTGCTAAATTAGCTTTACATATATTTCGTTACTTAGATCTGCTCGTCCAAATATCTTGCCATAGCTTTAGACATCGACCTAGGTATTTTTTTCTGGACTTCATAAAAAAGCATATATGTTTTTCCTGTAATATCTACTAGAAGAACTAATTTGTATGTCTAACAGATGGACAGGACTTGGATAACTTCTGCTCGAAGATTCTCCGCTGCATATGTTGAGGGGGTTGAAAACTTCATGAACTTTATCAGAGCTGAGTACGGTGGTCCGAAATCAGATGTGCTCTGCCCGTGTAGCAGTTGTATGAATTCAGTTACAAGACCCCAGTCAACTGTGCAAAATCATCTACACTTGTATGGGATGTCGGTCACATATACTAGGTGGGTTCATCATGGTGAAGCTGTGAACGTCAATGTTATTGACTACATGGAAGCAGCAGATCACCATCTTGATCTGCCTGATGCTCAGGTGGAAGAGGAGGAGGAGGTGGTGGTGGCGGAGCCAGTGAGTTTGACCAACATTGAAACAATGCTACGAAATGCTCGTGCATTCCATGAACTTTCACCTGCAGAAGAAAAACGGTGGGCCCGCATGTTGGAACAATGCAACGTTGCTGTCACCCCAGGAAATAAGCTGTCAGTATTCTCAGCTATGGTCACCTTTCTTCAGGTGAAGACATGTGAGCGGATGACCAACAAATCATTCGATGCGATGTTGGCTGCTTTCCGCGAATCTTTCCCAGATGCGTCTGAGCTGCCACACACCTACAGTAAAATGAAGAATTTCCTTCGTGCAGTTGGAATTGGATATGATATGATCCATGTTTGTAAGAATAATTGTGTTCTGTTCCGGAAGGATTATGCCAACTTAAGTGAATGCCCGAAATGCAAATCATCAAGATGGAAGGATGGCGATGCTGTGAAGAGGACTCCTCATAATGTTCTGAGACATTTTCCAATTACACCAAGATTGCAGAGGTTGTTTCATGATGCTGAAACAAGAGAGGATGTACTGTGGCATTCTAGGAACCAGGAGTACAGAGATCAGAATGTAATGAGCCATCCATCTCATGGTAGTGAGTGGAAAAGCTTCAATGATAAACACAAAGAGTTTTCTGCTGACCCGAGAAACATTAGACTTGGCTTAGCTTCAGATGGATTTAATCCATTTGGCCACCAGAGTGCCGCATATAGCATGTGGCTAGTGCTTGTTATCCCTTACAACATGCCTCCAAATGTCTGCACCAAAGAATCAAACTACATGATGGCCTTGCTCATCCTAGGTCCAAAAAGTCCTGGAAAGAATTTTGATTTGTTCATGGAGCCTCTTGTGGAGGAACTTCAACAGCTATGGAAGGGTGTTCTCACTCAAGACCTATATAGCAGCCCACCAGCTGATTTCTTTCTGCGTGCTGTTATAATTTGGTGCATCCATGATTATCCGGCTTTGGGCACTATGTTAGGGCGAACGACACATGGTTACAATGCATGTGTTCGCTGTGACAGGAATCCGCTGTCCTACGCAATACTTAGCAAGATCTGTTACATTGGACACCGCCGTTCCTTGCCAAGGACAAGCCACATCCTAGAAAATACCGAAGACATGTGTTCAATGCAAAGCATTAAAACCGTAATGCGCCAAAGAGGCTCACCGCCAATGAGTTGTAAGTGGAATTAGAGAAGGTCAGGCATATTACACCAGGAAACCATCCTGGTAATGGTAGCGGGAAAAGGAAGCGTGGCAGGGTAGAAGAGAGATTATTGTTTACCCGCAGGTCCACTTTGTAGGACTTGGAGTATTGGAAAGATTTGGATCTGCGGCATAATCTTGATGTGATGCACATCGAGAAAAATATATGTGACAGCATTATCGGCACACTTCTTAATATTGAAGGCAAGACGAAAGATACCTTAAAATCTAGGATTGATTTGACACACCTGGGTATCAGAAAGGATTTGCAGGTGCAAGATGAAGGTAAACCACGGGATATGGCACTAGCTGTGTACGTCTTGGACAAGGTAAAAAGAAAATAATTATGCGAGGTCCTGTCACGTGTGAGATTCCCACATGGATTTGCTTCCAACCCTGAAAGGAGAGTGAGTGCAGATGGAAACAAGGTACAAGGGTTGAAAACTCATGACTGCCACATCCTACTTCAAAGGGTTTTACCTGTTATCCTTAGAGGATTGGGCCGCCCTGACTTATACAGAGCAGTTGCAGAGTTGGGACAATTCTTTAGGGAACTCTGCAGTAGGAATATCAGGATAGATGCTTTGGAGCGTCTTAGAGACAAGATACAAACTATCCTATGCGACCTTGAGAAGATATATCCTCCAGCCTTCTTTGATGTGATGGTGCATTTGGCTGTTCATCTACCTGATGAGGCACTACTTACAGGTCCAGTACAGTATGGCTGGATGTACCCTATTGAAAGGCGGCTAGGCACTTTCAAGGGCTATGTTAGGAACAGAGTTAGACCCGAGGGTTCCATTGCAGAGGCCTACATTGCTACAGAAGCGTTGACATTCTGCTCAAAATACATTGAAACAGCTAATCAGCTTAGCAAAGAGGTGGGTGAAGACAATCCCGGGCTCAATGTTTTCGATTATTCTGTTCGAGTTACAGGGAAGAGTGGACAAGAGGACAAACCTAAAGATTTGGACAAAATGGTTTGGTATGTGTTGAATAACTGTCCTGAGATACTACCTTATATCAAGTAAGTGCAGTACTGTAGCTTATACATCATACTCTACTAAACTTGCAGCACATTCTTATATATTTAGATGTTTGACGCGATCACTATGTTGTGCAACATCTACAAAGAGGAGTTACTGCCGCAAAATCCAAGAAACATTGACAAACTGGTTATGGCAGGATTTGCGAAATGGTTCAAGAACCATGTAAGCTTTTGAAGTGCACTGTCAGTTTTTTAATATATTGAGTACATAAGATGATCAGCTTGTCTATTTTCTAACCATAGGTTAAGAAGATGCGGGAGGATGGGCATGCAATTGATGATGCCCTTTAATCACTAGCAATGGGTCCTGATACTCGGGTAAGACATTATGAATCTTGCGTTGTTGGAGATGTGTGCTACAACACCCTTGCACGAGACGAAGGCAGGAAGACACAAAACAGTGCCATCATGAGCACGGATACGTATGACAAAGAGACAACTGAAATTTATGCTAACATAACATACATTGTTCAGTTGCAGTATATCTCCAGTTTCGAGGATCATCGGTGTGTGGTTCTGTTGTGCTGTCGTTGGTATAACCTGTTTTCCAGGATCACAAAACCCAGAGCTGATGATTATTTCAAATCCATCAATGTCAAGGTGGCGTACCAGACCAACGAGCCTTTTATTTTGGCAAATCAAGCAACACATATATTTTTCTTGGAAGACATATTTGCACGTAACGATGACTGGAGAGTATTGCAAAGGTTTGAGCAGAGGAATTTGTTTAATGAAGTTGCACAACAAGACGATGCTTACACTGCTCCTGATGTACAAGATAACGCAGATGTTCCTAATATCTTTGAGAACCATCACGTCAATGACGCCGATGAAAAGATTGCCTGTCATGTTGTGGACATACAAGAGTTGATCAAGAAGAAGCCAACATTCGAGGACGTTGAGGACGAAGAAGAATATGACACCGTGGGGAATTATGATTCAGACTGATACACATGGCGAAGATGTTGATGCTGCTGCTGCGGATGATGATTACATTGCTTTTGTCGTATTTGCCTGTCAGAAGACGTTTTTTATCTACTATGTGAAATTGTGTTTGCTATGACAACTGAAACCTGATGAACATGTTGTTTAGTATTTTGCTGTGAGAACATCACATGTTATGTATGCTGATTTGTGTTTGGTGATTGTATGACAACTAAAACATGATGACATTGTTGTTTAGTTGTACTCATATTTGGCTGTGAAACTTGAATTTGATGACATAGTTTGTTGTTTGACTGCAATTTGCTCGACGTCTTCGAATGAGAACAAAGCTGACCCGACAGGGCCTCTGCTATTTATTTATTTATATGAGCAAAAGGGGATACTCCCTGATTTCCGTTAATAGAAATCATTAGATGTTCACAACACTATGCCCAGCCTGCTACACAGGTTTCATTCATTACAAGTTTCAGTAAAGTGCTCATGTCGTAGCCACTGAATACATCACGAGTGCTACATACACTGCAAATAAAGAGAGAATCATGCTACAGAGCACATCGATTTTGCCCATTATCTTCACAAGCTCTTTCATCTCCTCATTGTTGTCAAGGCCGTTCAGCGGCTGTTGCTTGGCCATGATCAGAGGAACTGCATCTTTAACCTTCTGCTCTGCATCTTCCTCTTCTGCCATTCCTTCAGTTACTTGTCCAACACCCCAACCTGCTGGTATTAGGATTCCTCGGCTAACCAAATAATCAGCGTAGTTGCATTCCCCCACATCAGCAACTTCCCAGAAATACAAATCACACGAATCTTCCTTTTTCTGCACGAATCAAATTGGTAGATCATCAACCAAACTATTAAAAAAGTCAGCAACTGAAAGCAGCAGAACAACACTTAAACATATTATTACCCCATGATTCGGGCATTTGTAGAAGACTCGGCCAGGGTTGCAGATTGTGGTTGAGACGCGACAGATGACTGCGTGATTTGCAGCAGTGACACCACACCAACGGCAGCGGGTTGCGATGAGCAATCGGCTGCGGTGCGCGTGCCGGCGAGGGTGTGATGAGACCCACAGGCGATGGTATGGGTGGCGACTTGGCGCATATCTGGTTGTTGCCTGCTGAAGTGCAGGTGGACGAGCAGCCAGCGGACATGGTTGCTGCGGCCAGAGCTTCTGATGCTAGGAAGAGTAAGTAGAGAAGAGGAGAAGCGAACGTTGGATATGTCAGTTTCATTACTTGCAGAGTAGCATAGCACCATATATAGTCATAGTCTAGGTTTGGATTCGAACCAGCTATAGGAGCACGTCTTTCTTTTTTCTAAAACTCGGTAACGTCTCTTTACTGGTACACTAGCTTGTTCTGTACGCCTTCCCAAGTCTTTGATTTTCTTTCCCTTTTTTGCAAGGAAGGAAGGAGGACAAAATTGAGAGTTCCTGGGACTCGAACCCAAGACCTCTCGGTTGAAAACCAAGGGTGCTAGTCACTTATGTGGCGAACGTTCCCTGTGAGGAGGACGGCAGACGAACGTATTTTCCTTGCAGTTTTCTTCCTATATATAAAAAAGTATGCTACTTGGTGTCCACTTAGTCAACAAACGATTGTGCCAACCTTGACTGTTGGATTGACATTCAACGTCTGTCGCGTTTCTTCAGTCTCTTCTTCCTCGAGCCGCCAAAGCCAAACCAGCGTCGGCGGGACCGCCTGCTCCCGCCTCCCACGACTGGTTGTTATCTTCCCCGGCTCCTGTTCGTTCCCGTCCGAGGCCTCACCATCGTCCTCCGCCTTGGTTCGCTCGCCGCGGCGCCGCCGTCCGGTGTTGTCAACATGGTCAACAACCTAGAGGAATAAGGAGATGACTGTACGTGGTGAGGATGACAGTAGGGACCCAATAGCGCGCGCAGTAATTTTGTTTTTCGGGACGGAGAAGGGTATCAACTGGGTTGTGCGGGACCCTGGCCCATCTAGCCCAGGCTTTTATTTCATATGTTTAGCACATGACCAGCCCAGTTTGTTTTTTTCCTTTCTGAACATGGCTAGCCAGCTATTTTGTTTTTTTGCAGAATAACCAACGTAGGCCTACTTGCTTTTCTACGCCCTGCTGGGCCGGAAATCTTTCAAGATGAGGAGGGATGCATTTTGCCCAGAAAATGGGCTATAAGTAATAAGAAATGGGTTATAAGTAATAATAAATGGGCTGTAAAATGAAAAAATACAGTAAACAGACAACTAGTTCCAAAATACTATTTTCTTTCGGATTTTGATATTTTAAATTTCATTGTTTTTGTGCGGGTAAAATTTCATTGAATTTAAATTAAGGTATATTTAGATTTAAAATTAATTTGAATCTGGCTAGAAATTTCGGGTTGTATGCTGTTTGGGACAGATTTGGAGGATGACTTGTGGGTCTACTAGGTTGACGTGTACTTTGGCTTTGTCAACTTAGTCCATAAACGATTCTAGCAGCAGTGACCGTTGGATGTTAATCCAACGGCTGTGCTGCTTCTTCAATATCTGATCTTCTTGCTCCAGCCGCCCAAACCAGCTCCAGTGGGACTGCCTGCTCCCGCCTCCCGTGGCCGGCTGTGCTGCCGCACAGGCCGCACCGCCCCACCCTACTTCATTGCTGGCCAGGCCGTTCCTCTACTCACCCACACCTCCTGTTATTTTCCGGCGATGGCAGCCGGACCAGTAAACCCTCGTACTCCCCACCGCGTGGGCAACCATTGCCGAGTCTTCCCCGGCTCCGTGTCGTTCCCTTCCTAGGCCTCGCCGTCGTCCATCGCCATGGTGCTCTCGGCGCGGCCTTATCAACTTGGTCAACGAACGACATCCATCGGCCGTGGACTGTTCGCGCAAAATAATGATTCCTCCACCTGACAGCTGGGACCCACCGGAAGGGCCTCTGTATTTCACGAAAAAAACGTTCCCCCCGCTGACATGTCGAACCCACCAGCTATATCTTCGCACGCAAGGAAGTGCCTCCTTATTACGCACAAAAAAATGAATACCCCCTGCTAGCTGGGACCCACCATAGTGGGAGGATGACTTGTGGGCCAATTAAGTTGACGGGGACGGAGGGCTTTGTCAACTTAGTCAATATGAACGATTCTAGCTCCAGTGACCGTACGATGTCCATCCAACGGCCGTAGTGCTTCTTCAACCTCTGGTCTTCTTGCTCCAGCCGCCTAAAGCAGCGCCGGTCGTGCCGCATGCTCCTGCCTCCCGTGGCCGGCTGTGCTGCCGCGGAGGCCTCACTGCCCCTACTATTCCCACCGCTGGCCAGGCCCTACAGCGACGGCAGCCTCACACCGCAGCCGAACCAGTGAACCCTCGTACTCCTCTCCGCGCAGGCTTCCACTGCCGCGTCTTGCCCGGCTCCGCGTCATCCGCTTCCTAGGCCTCGCCGTCGTCCACCACCGTGCTGCTCTCCGCGCGGCGTGGTCAACGTGGTCAAGGAACGACTTCCATCAGAAGAGTACTGTACGTGGAGAGGCTGACAGCTAGGTCCATGGCCACAGCCCAGTTTTTTTGTGATTTGCCAAGTAAGTCGCTTTGTCAGGCCTGTTGGGCTGCAAATCTTTCAAGACGAGGAGAGCTTTCATTCGCCTGGCCGAGAAAATGGCCCATCAGTAATGAGAAATGGGTTGTACATTTTTAAAACACATCAAACCGGCAATTAGTTTCAAATATCTTTTTTTTCATTTCAAGATTTTAAATTACATTAATTTTTATGCGTGGAGAATTTGTTGGATTTTATATTGATATACATTTATTTTTAAAATCAGTTTGAATGTGAGTCGAAATTTCGGGATTAAAAACAGTTTGGACCGCACCGAAATATGCAAAATTTCGTATAATTTTTTAACCGTGGCCACAATATGGGCTGTAATGCTAACAAAAAGAATATGGGATTCAAAAAAAACCTTAAGAATTAGCAAATGGGCTGAAAATTATTAGAAATAATGGCAGATGGGTTGTATGCTGTTTTCCACAGATTTGAGGCTTTCCTAAAAAGGTTGACGCACAAGCAGTGACTGTTGGATGTCCATCCAACGGCCGTCGTGCTTCTTCAATCTCTGCTCTTCCTGCTCCAGCCGCTCAAACAGGCGCCGGCGGGACTGCCTGCTCCCTCCTCCCCGTGGCCGGCTCTGCTGCCGCGCAGGCCTCACCGCCCCACCGTACTCCCATCGCTGGCCTAGCCATCCCTCTACTCACCCACACCTGCTGTTATTCTCCGGCGACGGTAGACGAACCAGTAAAACCTCATACAGTCGTACTCCCCTCTGCGTGGGAAACAACTGCCGAGTCTTCCCTGCCTCCGTGTCGTTCCCTTCCTAGGCCTCGCCGTCGTCCACCGCCCTGGTGCTCTCGGCGCGGCCTGGTCAACGTGGTCAATGACCGACATGCATCTGAAGTGGACTGTATGTGGAGAGGCCGACAGCTGGGTCCACGGCCGCACGCAAGGAAATGCCTCCTTATTACGCACAGAATAATGATTCCTCCACCTGACATCAGGGACCCACCGAAAGGGCCTCTGTATTTCGCAAAAAAAAGTTACCGCCGCTGACAGCTCGGACCCACCAGCTATATCTTCGCACGCAAAGAAGTGCCTCCTTATTACGCACAAAAAAAAATGAATACTCCCCCTGTTAGCTGGGACCCAGTATAGTGGCAAGCTGACTTGTGAGCCTACTAAGTTGACGGGGACGGAGGGCTTTGTCAACTTAGTCAATATGCACGATTCTTGCTCTAGTGACCGTATGATGTCCATCCAACGGCCATAGTGCTTCTTCAACCTCTGGTCTTCTTGCTCCAGCCGCCCAAACCAGCGCCGGTCGTGCCTCGTGCTCCTGCCTCCCGTGGTCGGCTATGATGCGGCGTAGGCCTCACCGCCCCCTACTACTCCTACCGTTGGCCAGGCCATCCCTCTACTCACCCACACCCCCTGTTACTCTGCGGCGACGGCAACCTCACACCGCAGCGAACTAGTGAACCCTCGTACTCCTCTACGCGTGGGCATCCACTGCCGCGTCTTCCTCGGCTCCGCGTCGTCCCTTTCCTAGGCCTCGCCGTCGTTCACCGCCCTGGTGCTCTCGGCGCGGCGTGGTCAACGTGGTCAAGGAACGGCTTCCATCGGACATGGACTGTACGTGGAGAGGCTGACAGCTGGGTCCACGGCCGCAACAAGGAAGTGCCTCCTTATTACGTGCAAAATAATTATTCCTCCCCCTGACAGCGGGGACCCACCGGACGGGCCACCGTATTTCGCGAAAAAAACATTTGCCCCTGACTGCTGGGACCCACTAGCTATATCTTCGCATGCAAGGAAGTGCCTGACAGTCGGGACCCACCTGGTCGAAGCGTACGTAGCGTTGTCATTCTGGTCGCGAACGTGTACGTACATATATACTGGTCGATGTAGAGGCGCGCACGTGTCATAGTAGAGGCGCGCACGTAGCATGTACATGTACGTACAGCGGCCAGGGTGCAAGAAAGAAAATACGGCCACGTATGTGTACATACGGGCGGGGTCTCGAACGCCTACTCGCGCATACGTACAGCCAGGGCTCGTGTACATGGCTGGGTCGGAACGAAGAAACAGCATCGTCATCATGTTCATGGGGAGGCAACGTAATGTGTGGTCGTGTTCATCGGGAGGGCTTGGACGGAACAGGCAATGGAAACGAGGCCTGGCATACTGCAGAACGGAGGAAACGGCCTTGTGTTCGACCGGCCACGTTCGAAACGGGATCCTGTTCATCGGGAGGGGTCTGGCGTACCGCAAAACGGAGGAAACGGACCTCCTACGGTCGAAACGGGGGTCCTGTTGATCGGGAGGGGTGTGGCGTACCGCAAAACGGACGAAACGGACTTGTGTTGGAGCGCTACGGTCGAAACGGGGGTCCTTTTCATCGGGAGGGGTGTGGCGTACCGCAAAACGGGACTCCACGGGATATTGTTCATCTCCACCGCCGACCTCCTCCAGCCTCCACGGGCTCCTGTTCATCCAGCCTCCACCGCGCGCTACTCCACCGGCTACTGTTCAACCACCCCTCCACCGTCTACTGTTCATCCAGCCCTCCACACCACGGGGTCCTGTTCAACCACCCCTCCACGGGCACCCCTCCACCGTCTACTGTTCATCCAGCCCTCCACCACACCACGGGGTCCTGTTCATCCAGAGGCAACGCCACCGCTCACTGTTCATCCAACCCCTCCCCCCCCGCAATGCTCACTGTTCATCCCAGAGGCAGCATCGATCGGCTTCAGTTAGCAGCGATCGATCGCTCGGGTTCAGTAACGTGTAGCCTGCAGTGCAATCGCTCGGGTTCAGTTATAGCCCAACGCCTCACTCAGGTTCAGTTAGAGCCAATGCCTCGCACACACGCGCGTACGTGTACGAGAGAAACGCGCATCGCTCGGCCCCCGACCTCCCACCATAACCGGGAACCCCCCAAAATTTTCCTCGCCCTCGCTTCTACTAGGGTTTTTTCCGTCATGGACGGCCCAAAGAATGTCATGCAGCTGCGTCTCCGGCCCGCCCAGGACGAAAAGCCCATTTTATGTCATGATTTTTTGTCATAGAAGTAGGAGCCCACCACATCTATGATGATACCGGGTTTCGTCACAATTATCGTCATAGAAGTGTCATATGTATGATGGAAATTTTTTTCGTTCGGCCCAAAATGTCATGGATGTGTCTTTTTTTTGTAGTGGGGAGAGGAAAACGAGAGGCAAATGGCAAATATTGTAATGCGAGAGATAAGGGATTGTGATGGGTACTTGATATGTTGACTTTTGCGTAGACTTCCCCGGCAACGGCGCCAGAAATCTTCCTGCTACCTCTTGAGCACTGCGTTGGATTTCCTTGAAGAGGAAAGGGTGATGCAGCAGAGTAGAGTAAGTATTTCCCTCAGTTTTTGAGAACCAAGGTATCAATCCAGTAGGAGGCTACGCGCGAGTCCCTCGTACCTACACAAAACAAATAGCTCCTCGCAACCAACGCGATTAGGGGTTGTCAATTCCTTCACGGTCACTTACGAGAGTGAGATCTGATAGATATGATAGATAATATTTTTGGTATTTTTGATATAAAGATGCAAAGTAAAATAAAAAACAAAGTAAAAAATCAAAGCAATAATAAAGTGTTGGGAGATTAATATGATGAGAATAGACCCGGGGGCCATAGATTTCACTAGTGGCTTCTCTCAAGAGCATAAGTATTTTACGGTGGGTGAACGAATTACTATTGAGCAATTGACAGAATTGAGCATAGTTATGAGAGTATCTAGGTATGATCATGCATATAGGCATCACGTCCGAGACAAGTAGACCGACTCCTGCCTGCGTCTACTACTATTACTCCACTCATCGACCGCTATCCAGCATGCATCTAGAGTATTAAGTTCAAGAAAACAGAGTAACGCCTTAAGCAAGATGACATGATATAGAGGGAATTCATGCAATATGATAAAAACCCCATCTTGTTATCCTCGATGGCAACAATACAATACGTGCCTTGCTGCCCCTACTGTAACTGGGAAAGGACACCACAAGATTGAACCCAAAGCTAAGCACTTCTCCCATTGCAAGAAAAACCAATCTAGTAGGCCAAACCAAACTGATAATTCGAAGAGACTTGCAAAGATAACCAATCATACATAAAAGAATTCAGAGAAGATTCAAATATTGTTCATAGATAATCTTGATCATAAACCCACAATTCATCGGTCTCAACAAACACACCGCAAAAACAAAGATTACATCGACTAGATCTCCACGAGAGAGGGGGAGAACATTTTATTGAGATCCAAAAAGAGAGAAGAAGTCATCTAGCTACTAACTATGGACCCGAAGGTCTGAGGTAAACTACTCACACTTCATCGGAGGGGCTATGGTGATGATGTAGAAGCCCTCCGTGGTGGATTCCCCTTCCGGCGGAGCTCCGGAACAGGCCCCAAGATGGGATCTCATGGGTACAGAAGGTTGCAGCGGTGGAATTAGGTTTTTGGCTCCGTATCTGATCGTTTGGGGGTACGTAGGTATATATAGGAGGAAGGAGTACGTCGGTGGAGCAAAGGGGGGCCCACGAGGCAGGGGGCGCGCCCCCACCCTCGTGGCCGCCTCCTTTCTTTCTTGACGTGGGGTCCAAGTCTCCTGGATCATATTCGGTGAGAAAATCACGTTCCCGAAGGTTTCATTCCGTTTGGACTCCGTTTGATATTCCGTTTCTTCGGAACACTGAAATAGGCAAAAAACAACAATTCTGGGCTGGGCCTCCGGTTAATAGGTTAGTCCCAAAATTAATATAAAAGTGGAAAATAAAGCCCAATATGATCCAAAACAGTAGATAATATAGCATGGAGCAATCAGAAATTATAGATACGTTGGAGACGTATCAATCAACTCTTGTAATACTCATATTCATCAAGATCAATCAAGCAGGAAGTAGGGTATTACCTCCATAGAGAGGGCCCGGACCTGGGTAAACATCGTGTCTCGCGTCTCCTGTTACCATCGATCCTAGACGCACAGTTCGGGACCCCCTACCCGAGATCCGCCGGTTTTGACATCGACATTGGTGCTTTCATTGAGAATTCCACTGTGCCGTCGATGAAAGGTTCGATGGACCCTTCGATCGTCAGTAATGACGTTGTCCAGGGAGAAACCTTCCTCCCCGGACAGATCTTCGTATTCGACAGCTTCGTACTACGGGCCAACTCGCTCGGCCACCTGGAGCAGATCGATAGCTACGCCCCTGGCCATCAGGTCAGATTCGGAAGCTTGAACTACGTCGTGGACATCCGTGGCGACTTGATCTTCAACGGATTCGAAACCACGACCACCGCTCCCCTTCGCCCCGATGAACATGGCCTAAACCTTTCATCGGGCCCCATCCAGGGGATAGCTCTTGCAACAACTCCGGCCTTAGATCTGGAGCAGATCGAGTCGTCCGAAGATGGAAGCTCAACCCCGTCGCGGAGGCTGCTGATCCCACAGCGTTGGAGCCGCACACAAATTTTACTCCATATGACATCTGCATCAACGGAGCCCCGGACTTGTTTCTGGTGACAAGTTCTGAACCCTGCGAGTCCGCGGATACCGAACTCAATCGGTTATCGATCTTCAAGTTTAGCGCCGCAGACATCTTCCAACACTCGCCTATGGGCGACGTTCTAAACTCACTAAAAACCTATCCCTGGCAGATGACTCGCCGCCGAACTATGTTTGGTTCGAACTTGCGGCGGATGATGGAGAATTTTGCTTCCCACCCGCCACCCACTTCATAGCCACTGTCGAAGACCCAACCAACACGCTTGACCCTGGCTCCGAAGACATCGACAGTATGGACAACGATGAGGGGCAAGGCCAGAGCTCACTACCCGCTAGACGCGGGCTGGCCACTTCATGGTACGAGGTGTGTATGGTAGACACCCAACGACGCTCTCGACGATGACAAGGCAGACCCAGTCGAGGATAAACCCCTTGGTACACAGTCCGAACACCAGCGCGTCCTACGCCGCCCTAAGTCACGTCGCTCAAGAGAAAACAATACCAGCAACGGAGAAGATAACACTCTGGACAGTGAAGACCCTGTTGAGGTAGGATTCGAACAGGAGGAACAGGAAGGCGGGCAAGATAGCCATGATGAACAGGCCACATATGGAGATTCAGAGGATAGCAATTATCTCCCACTCTCCGAGGAAGAGGAGATCCTCGGCAACGAGGATTTTATCGTGCCCAAGGAACCTCTCGAGTAGGAGTGCTTTAAATGCTGGCTCATAGCCACTGCAAGGAGCCTAAGGAAGAAGCAGCTGCAGCTTCAAGCGAGCCAAGATTTGCTCAATGATAGATGGACCGAGGTCTTGGCCACCGAAGAATACGGCCTTAGCGGCCCAGACGAAAGCCACCCCAAGAGTAGGTGGCTTCCTCAATACGATGGCAGGGCATTGGAGCCCACACCACCATCGAATAATGCGGCAGGCCGACCACAGTTCGGTCCGGATAAAGCAGCAGCCCAAGCAGAACACCATACCAACCCATCCGGTTGCCAAACAAGAACAATATAGCTCGGGGGAATACTCATGACATCCAACAAGACCTGGAGGGTAGAACAGCACACACAAAACCGATATACAGATCGCGGGGACATGCCCCTACCGGTGATGATGGTTACCTATTCAGACACAACAGAGCCGACCACGCCCGGTCCGAACACCGTAAATGGAGTCCGCCGGAGGTGCTTCATAGTGTGGCCAACATAGAGGAGCCATACACCCTCTCTGCTTCACTGATGAGGTAATGGATCATGAATTTCTAGACGGGTTTAAACCCATTAAGATCGAGTCATACGATGGAACAACAGATTCCGCGGTATGGATTGAGGATTACCTCCTCCATATTCACATGGCTCGCGGGGACGAACTTCATGCCATTAAATACCTGCCTCTTAAGCTCAAAGGGCCAGCTCGATACTGGCTAAACAGTTTGCCAGACAATTCTATTGGCAACTGGGAAGATTTGGAAGATGCCTTTCGAGACAACTTCCAAGGAACATATGTCCGGCCGCTAGATGCCAATGACTTGAGTCATATTGTCCAGGAGCCCAACGAGTCAGCCAGGGAGCTCTGGACTAGGTTCTTAGTCAAAAAGAACCAAATTGTCGACTGTCTGGACGCGGAATCCCTCGCGGCCTTCAAACATAGCGTCCGGGATGAATGGCTAGCGCGTCACCTCGGCCAGGAAGGACCCAAATCCATGACAGCCCTTACCGCTCTAATGACTCACTTGTGCACGGGAGAAGACAACTAGGTCGCTCATAAAAGCAACAACGCTAGCGACCCAGGCACTTCCGAAATCCGAGACGGCAACGGTAAGCCACGACGAACCAAACACAACAGTCGCAATAATACTGAAAGATTACGCGACACAGCGGTCATCGCCGGATTCCACAATCCAAAACTCGGTCAACGGAAGAAGCCACCAAAGGCAGACAAGGATGGGCCATCCAGCCTCGACAGGATATTGGACCGACCTTGTCAGATTCACGGTCATCCTGATATGCCAGCTAATCATACCAACAGAAACCGTTGGGTCCTCAAGCAGGCAGGCAAGCTTAACGCCGATCACAAGGGGAGGAGGCCACCAGGCGATAAAGATGACGGAGCGGCTCGCCAGCCGAACACCAGGGGCCACAAACTATTTCCCTCGGAAGTTTGATCACTCCTGGAACAGAAATAGCAGTTCAGTTTCCGCCACCCACCCAACATACTGGCAAGATTTACACCACGCGTACATCACTACGCACTCAAGATACCATGGGCATCGGCGGAAGCACAATACGGACAACCCTGCAAGCATTCCCGTAATGTTTTTATCTGTTTTTCTTATTTTTCTGTATCATCTCTTAAGAACAGATGACCAACATGACAGCATCTACAACGGACTCATCGGAGTTCGGAGGGGGTACTTCCGTTAAGGATTCCCCTCCCTGAGGACGGGCGGCGCAGACATGCGACAGGAGGTCCAAAATAACTTTTTGTAGACCGCACTCTTTATTCTGAGCCTGTACTATGCCCTTTTTCCTCTGTTCCCGACCCTGAGCACGTTAAATAGCCGGGTTTGTGGTTTATTATATATATATACATAAATTCATCATTGGCATATATCTCTGCTCCCAGTAAACCTCGTCCGAACTAATCTTTCATACTCTTTCAACAATGAGTACGGCCTCAACGGCTGCTTTACAGATGCACCTCAGCATACCCTGCCAGGGGCTCGGTATGGGAACGAATGAGTTGCCAGCAAAAGTCCGAACAGCTCTATATCGTACTTCGGCGTCGCAAGTTTGGCCTTATATGCATCAACTCCGAATCATTGTCTTGGGTCAATAGTTGGGTTGCCCGGCTCCTGTGCTTGCTACCCTACGTTCCGCTCTATCGGCTAGGATAGTAAAGGGAGAACTACTGTGATTGTGCCCTGGTCTAAACCGGATGAGCACCGCAGTAGAGAAAGCCGAAAACTGACTGTCATGATGCGGCGAGAGCTGGTCAACCACTTGACGACTTCTTGGAATCCTTAGCGATTCTCCATGTCACATGAGGGATCTTTTTCAGATCAAATATGTAAGGCACTATACGCCACATACATACGAGGGGCTATGTCGTAGTCCCACCATAAAACTCCTATGACTAAGTGGAAGTGTTAACGCCTTATAGTCCGATTGCCTGGTTCGCTGCATTATCACCTCCTTCACGGATCAAGACGTTGGATAAAGAGTGATTAAATGCTTTTCCGAACACCCCCGTACTTCCTACGAGGGGGCTGAAGCCGATGACTGGAAAACTTTTAGATTATATTAAAACGGCCGCACAGGAGGAATTCAAGCTTTTGAGCAAAAATATAAAATAGATCCTCTATCAGGCGGGCGGCTTCCAGGACGTCTTCAAAATAATGCTCCGGCTCACTACGGCCCTTGCCCTTGGGCGGACTCTTCGCCGCAACATCGATGACCTTCATCTTCCCCCAGAACGTCTTGACTCGGGCAAAGGCCATCCGTGCACCTTCAACGCACGCCGACCGCTTCGCAGCATCGATACGCGGCACCGCATCAACAAGACGCCGCACCAGGCCAAAGTAGCTCTTTGGAACAGGCTCATTCGGCCACAACCGGATTATGACGTTCTTCATGGCGTCGCCGGATATCCTCTGAAGCTCGGCCCATTGGGACATTTGTTCATTTAACAACAGAGGGCGCTTTGATGCGCCAAATTGCGACCAGAAAAGCTTCTCCATTGCATACCCCTCTTGTGCTTGGTAAAATTGCGCCGCATCGGAAGAACTCTTCGGCAAGTCCAAAAATTCAGCCGGAGAACTCCAGACCTGGTTCAACTGAGCATAGTCCGGATCGCCAAACTTGGCTTGAAGCAAAAAGGGCTTATCGTCCGCTATTACCTTAGCCTGCCGAATCTCTTCCCGAGCTGCCCTAGATTCAGACCGAGCTTCACTCCCCTCTCGTATGGCTTTATCAAGTTCAACCATTTTTTGGCTTTATTCTCCTTCTCAAGGTACTCACAGCGGCTGGTAGTATTCTTCAAGTCAAGCACCAGTGCGATATTTTCTCCTCATTTTGGCGCTGAGCTGCTTGTTCGGCTCTGAGATCAGCCGATGCCTTCTCGGCAGCCGCATCGCTACACCGGGCCTGCTCCTTGGCCCGGGCTAGCTCCGCCTGAAGAGCTTCAACGGCGGCAGCACCATCTGCACTCGTGCACATTTCACTCTTTTCGGCGTCAGGCCTAAATAGCAAACACATTGGTGTAAGGAATGCTCGAAATACATACCTTGCGAGTCATCAAGACGCCTGTTGATCAATGCAATGTCATCTTCTGCAATATTCAGCTTTCGCTGCAGTTCGGCCACTTCCGTATTTCGGGTAGCCGCAGGAGGAGAGACAGCCTGTAGTCCAAGTTAAATCAAGGTTAGTACCTGAGCATATCTTTTTGATCCTTCGATCGCTTCCTTCGGAAGGCAACCCGAGTCTCAGGGGCTACTGCATATACAACAAGTGCATTCTGACAATATTATTCAATTGGCAAAACTACATCACAAACCTCAAAACCTCTTAGAAGGCTCGAGAAGGCCTCGTTCAATCCGCTCTTCGTGGATAGAACCCTTTCGACCACCGTAACCATCAAGGCATGGTGCTCCTCTGAAATGGACGCTTGCCGCAGCATGTCCGTCAGCATTTCCAGCGCTTCGGGGTCTTCGGAAATTGCCGCCGAAGTACGGAATTCCTTTGAAGGAATCCGTTTGCTCGCCTCTAGAATCGTCTCCGGCTGTAAACCGGACGGTTCGGGGCCATCATTCTTGACCCCCGAACCCTGAGCGATAGAGGCAGTTCCTTCAGGTAACGCCTTCTTCGTTTCCTGCACTACTTGACGATCGGGAGGAGCCCTTCGGGACAACACCTCGGCATCATCCCCCTGTTGGGTGAGGAGGCCGGAGAAGACGTGTCACTCTCCATCATCTCCGGAAGAAGGTCTCCCGAGGAGGAGGACGATTGAGAAACACCAGGCGTTAACCTGCGTGGATGTACATATGTCGGATGATTACTTCACTAGTAGGAAAAGAATGAGGTACGTTTAAAAGTGCCCCAGCTTCACTTATGGTTTGGCCAGAGGTTCGTCCTCGTCATAAAGCCCTACGGCAGCATCGCTCGCCTGGCCCAAGCCCCCCGACGATGGCATTTTTGCTCTCTTGGAAGGCTTCCCCTCCTGATCTTCGTAAGCGGCCCTCTTTTTGCCATGGAGGGTTTCCTCTGCACCTTTGCCCTTGGACAAAGGGGTCTCGGTTTCCCCGAACACAGTGTCTATTCATCCTCAGGGCGGGCATCACCTCTGGGCTCCCTGCTCTCACCCCCCTCTGTGGACACCTGGTACGGTGTCGGAATCAGCATTCTCGTCAGTAGGGCAGTCGCAGAGTCTTTGGGAAGGGGCGTCGGACACCAGATTAACACCGCTTTCTTTATCCAGTCCTGAATAGGGACGGATTGTTCAGTATCTTGTCAAGAGATGCTTGAATGGAAGTTGTTCGGAGATTGAATACTTACTGCCGTGTCCGGATGATTGCAGTCAAGGCCAACATCTTCGGTGGTGTCCGACCATTGCTCTCTTTCCCCGAAATACAATTTCCACATTCCTTCGTGCGTGGTGCCGAAGAAGTGCTGAAGAGTCCGCCGCCCTTCCGGATTAAACTCCAACATACAGAGAGGCCGCCGTTGACATGGCAGGGTCCGGCGGACTAGCATTACTTGAACGACGTTGATAAGATCGATGCCCTTCTTGATAAGGCTTCGGATGCGACTTTGCAGAGTCTGCACTTCATTGACGGATCCCCAGTCCAATCCCTTATTGATCCATGAAGCAAGCTGAATTGGAGGGCCGGGTCGGAATGCAGGAGTAGCCGCCCACTTGGAGCCTCTCGGCTCATTGATGTAAAACCACCCCTGCTGCCATAGGTCGGAGGACTTGGCGAAAGATCCTTCAAACCAAACTGCGCTAGCAAGCTTGCCTATTATGACGCTGCCGCACTCTGCCTGCTCCTCCTCTGTCACCTACGGCCTCATGTCGAAGGTCTTGAGCCACAAACCAAAGTGTGGAGGAGTCCGGAGGAAGGCCTCACATGTAACGATAAATGTCGAGATGAGAAGAATAGAGTCCGGGGCCAGATCGTGAAAATCTAGCCCATAGTAGAAAATGAGCCCCCGGACGAAGGGGTTGAGCGCGAACCCTAACCCATGGAGGAAGTGAGACACAAATACTACCCTCTCGCCGGATCTGGGAGTAGGTATAACCTGCCCCTGTGCAGGAAACCGATGAAGGATTTCTGGGGTCAGATACCTCGCTGCGCGGAGCTTCGCGATATCCTCCTCTGTGACAGAAGAAGCCACCCACCGGCCTTGGCGGCTGGATTCGGACATGATTAGGGCTGGTGGCGATTGGGACCCGAGGGGGTGGTTGGGGTTGAGGAAGGAGCAAGCGCAAAGGAAGAAGACGAGTCTGGGTCCCTATATAAAGACCCCGAATATTGAGTGCCTCCACCTAGGTCTCGAAACTTACCTATCCCCAAAGAATTGTACCCAGGGGACGGCTGGGTTACCCACGCCTGCATTAATGAAAATCCCGTGAATAAGGGGACACGATCTCTGCCTTGACGAGACGTGCCAGTAAAACCGCGTCCCGAGACATGGGGCGACGTGCTAGCCAACGGTTGGAAATAGTAACTGGGCAGGCGTGATACGATTTCATAAACAGTCATCAGAAAATTGGACTCGTGAAATATTGTATTCTCTGCAATTATATGCACAGGTCTGGATATACTTACTACATCCGAAGACTATTCTGGAGTTCGGAAGGAGGGAACCCGCCTTGCAATGTCGAAGACAAATCTGCGCGCCGGACTCCTCGTCATTGAAGCCAGGTTCAGGGGCTACTGAGGGAGTCCTGGACCGAGGGGTCCTCGGGCATCCGGCCAATTATCCATTGGGCCGGACTGATGGGCTGTGAAGACATGAAGACCGAAGACTATACCCGTGTCCGGATTGGACTTTCCTTGGCGTGGAAGGCAAGCTAGGCGACCAGCTATGAATATTCCTTCTTATGTAACCGAATCCATGTAACACTAGATCTCTCCGGTGTCTATATAAACCGGAGAGCATAGTCCGGATGGAGATACACATTACCATAGTCATACAGGCTAGACTTCTAGGGTTTAGCCATTACGATCTCATGGTAGATCAACTCTTGTAATACTCATATTCATCAAGATCAATCAAGCAGGAAGTAGGGTATTACCTCCATAGAGAGGGCCCGAACCTGGGTAAACATCGTGTCCCCCGTCTCCTATTACCATCGATCCTAGACGCACAGTTCGGGACCCCCTACCCGAGATCCGCCGGTTTTGACACCTGACAGCGCCACCCACCCTCGTGGGCCCCTCGTGGCTCCACCGACCTACTTCTTCCTCCTATATATACCTACGTACCCCGAAACCATCCAGGAGCACCACGAAACCCTATTTCCACCACCGCAACCTTCTGTACCCGTGAAATTCCATCTTGGGGCCTCTTCCAGCGCTCCGCCGGACGGGGCATCAATCACGGAGGGCTTCTACATCAACACCATAGCCTCTCCGAATGATGTGTGAGTAGTTTACCACAAACCTTCGAGTCCATAGTTATTAACTAGATGGATTCTTCTCTCTCTTTGGATCTCAATACAAAGTTCTCTTGATCTTCTTGGAGATCTATTCAATGTAACTCTTTTTCGATGTGCTTGTCGAGATCCGTTTATGATCAAGATTATCTATGAACAATATTTGAATCTTCTCTGAATTCTTTTATGTATGATTGGTTATCTTTGCAAGTCTCTTTGAATTATCAGTTTGGGTTGGCCTACTAGATTGATCTTTCTTGCAATGGGAGAAGTGCTTAGCTTTGGGTTCAATATTGTGTTTCTCGATCCCAGTGATAGTAGGGGAAACGACACGTATTGTATTGTTGCAATCGAGGATAAAAAGATGGGGTTTATATCATATTGCTTGAGTTTATCCCTCTTTTATCCCTCTACATCATGTCATATTGCTTAATGTGTTACTCTGTTCTTATGAACTTAATACTCTAGATGCATGCTGGATAGCAGTCGATGTGTGGAGTAATAGTAGTAGATGCAGGCAGGAGTCGGTCTACTTGTTGCGGATGTGATGCTTATATACATGATGATGCCTAGATATTCTCATAACTATGCTCAATTCTATCAATTTCTCGACAGTCAATTTGTTCACCCACCGTAATACTTATGCTATCTTGAGAGAAGCCACTAGTGAAACATATGGCCCGCGGGTCTATTTTCCATCATATATGTTTCCAATCTATTTTTACTTTGCAATATTTACTTTTAATCTTTATGTTAAAAATACCAAAAATATTATCATCTCTATCAGATCTCACTTTTGCAAGTGGTCGTGAAGGGATTGGCAACCCCTTTATCGCGTTGGTTGCAAGGTTCTTATTTGTTTGTGTAGGTACGAGGGACTTGCGTGTGGCCTCCTACTTGATTGATACCTTGGTTCTCAAAAACTGAGGGAAATACTTACGCTACTTTGCTGCATCACCCTTTCCTCTTCAAGGCAAAACCAACGCATGCTCAAGAGGTAGCAATGGGAAAGATGACTAAAACTCCGTTCTCTGGAAAAATGGAGCAAGCCAATAACTTATTGGATACAATACATACCGATGTATGCAGTCCAATGAGTGTTGAGGCTCGCGGCGGGTATCGTTATTTTCTGACCTTCACAGATGATTTATGTAGATATGAGTATATCTACTTAATGAAACACAAGTCCGAAACATTTGAAAAGTTCAAAGAATTTCAGAGTGAAGTGGAGAATCATCGTAGCAAGAAAATAAAGTTTCTATGATCTGATCGTGGAGGAGAATATTTGAGTACGAGTTTGGCATCATTTCAAACAATGTGGAATAGTTTCACAACTCACGCCACTTGGTACACCACAGCGTAATGGTGTGTCCGAACATCGTAACTGTACTTTATTAGATATGGTGCGATCTATGATGTCTTTTACCGATTCACGTTAAATAGGGCATCATCTAAATCCGTTGAGACAACACCATATGAACTGTTGTTTAGCAAGAAACCTAAGTTGTCGTTTCTTAAAAGTTTGGGGTTGTGATGCTTATGTGAAAAAGCTTCGACCTGATAAGGTCGAACCCAAATCGGAGAAATGCGTCTTCATAGGATACCCAAAGGAAACTGTTGGGTACACCTTCTATCAAAGATCCAAAGGCAAGAGATTGGTTGCTAAGAATGGATCCTTCCTAGAGAAGGAGTTTCTCTCGAAAGAAGTGAGTGGGAGGAAAGTAGAACTTGATGAGGTAGTTGTACCTTCTCTCGAATTGGAAAATGGTTCATCACAGAAATCAGTTCTAGTGATGCCTACACCAATTAGTGAGGAAGTTAATGATGATGATCATGAAACTTCAGATCAAGTTACAACCGAACCTTGTAGGTCAACCAGAGTACGATCTGCACCAGAGCGGTATGGTAATCCTGTTATGGAAGTCATGTTACTAGACCATGATGAACCTACGAACTATGAGGAAGTGATGATGAGCCCAGATTCTGACAGATGGCTTGAGGCCATGAAATCTGAGATAGAATCCATGTATGAGAACAAAGTGTGGACTTTGGTGGACTTGCCCGATGATCGGAAAGCCATTGAGAATAAATGGATCTTCAAGAGGAAGATGGACGCTGATAGTAGTGTTACTATCTACAAAGCTCGACTTGTCGAAAAGGGTTTTTGACAAGTTCAAGGTTTTGACTATGATGAGATTTTCTCACTCGTATCGATGCTTAAAGTCTGTCCGAATCGTGTTAGCAATTGCCACATTTTATGAAATATGACAAATGGATGTCAAAATTGCATCTCTTAATGGATTTATGAAAGAAGAGTTTTATATGATACAACCATAAGGTTTTGTCAATCCTAAAGGTGCTAACAAAATGTGCAAGCTCCAGCAATCCATCTATGGACTGGTGCAAGCATCACGGAGTTGGAATATACGCTTTGATTAGTTGATCGAAGCATATAGCTTTATACAGACTTGCGGTGAAGCCTGCATTTACAAGAAAGTGGGTGGGAGCACTACAGCCTTTATGATAAGTATATGTGAATGACATACTGTTAATCAGAAATAATGTAGAATTTTCTGGAAAGCATAAAGGAGTGTTTGAAAGGATTTTTTCAAAGAAAGACCTCGGTGAAGCTGCTTACATATTGTCAATCAAGATCTATAGAGATAGATCAAGACGCTTGATAAGATTTTTTCAATGAGTACATACCTTGACAAGATTTTGAAGTAGTTCAAAATGGAACATTCAAAGAAGGAGTTCTTGCCTGTATTGCAAGGTGTAAAGTTGAGTAAGACTGAAAACACGACCACGACAGAAAATAGAAAGAGAATGAAAGTCATTCCCTATGCCTCAGCCATAGGTTCTATAAAGTATGCTACGTTGTGTACCAAACCTATTGTGTACCTTGCCATGAGTTTGGCTAGGGGGTATGATATTGATCCAATAGTGGATCACTGGACAGCGGTCAAAATTATCCTTAGAAGATTAAGCAAATATTTCTCGGTTATGGAGGTGATAAAGAGTTCGCCGTAAAGAGAGATGTCGATGCAAGCTTTTACTCCGATCCGGATGACTCTAAGTCTCAATCTGGATACATATTAAAAGTGGGAGCAATTATATAGAGTAGCTCCATGCAGAGCATTGTAGACATAGAAAATTTGCAAAATACATACGGCTCTAAATGTGACAGACCCATTGACTAAGCTTCTCTCACAAGCAAAACATGATCACTCCTTTGTACTCTTTCAGTATTAATCACATAGCGATGTGAACTAGATTATTGACTCTAGTAAAACCTTTTGGGTATTAGTCACATGGTAATGTGAACTAATCACATAAAGATGTGAACTATTGGTGTTAAATCACATGACGATGTGAACTAGATTATTGACTCTAGTGCAAGTTGGAGACTGAAGGAAATATGCCCTAGAGGCAATGATAAAGTTGTTATTTATATTTCCTTATCTCATGATAAATGTTTATTATTCATGTTAGAATTGTATTAACCAGAAACTTAGTACATGTGTGAATACATAGACAAAACAGAGTGTCCCTAGTATGCCTCTACTTGACTAGCTTGTTAATCAAAGATGGTTAAATTTCCTGACCATAGACATGTGTTGTCATTTGATGAACAGGATCACATCATTAGACAAGACCCATCCGTTAGCTTAGCATAATTATCGTTAAGTTTTATTGCTATTGCTTTCTTCATGACTTATACATATTCTTCTGACTATGAGATTATGCAACTCCTGAATACCGGAGGAACACCTTGTGTGCTATCAAACGTCACAACGTAACTGGGTGATTATAAAAATGCTCTACAGGTATCTCCGAAGGTGTTTGTTGGGTTGGCATAGATCAAGATTAGGATTTGTCACTCCGAGTATCGGAGAGGTATCTCTGGGCCCTCTCGGTAATGCACGTCACTATAAGCCTTGAAAGTAATGTGATTATTGAGTTAGTTGCAGGATGATGCATTACGGAACGAGTAAAGAGACTTTCCAGTAAGGAGATTGAACTAGGTATGATGATACCGACGATCGAATCTTGGGCAAGTAACATACCGATGACAAAGGGAATGACGTATGTTGTTATGCGATTTGACCAATAAATATCTTTGTAGAATATGTAGGAGCCAATATGAGCATCCAGGTTCCACTATTGGTTATTGACCGGAGATGTGTCTCGGTCATGTCTACATAGTTCTCAAACCCGTAGGGTCCGCACGCTTAACGTTTGATGACGATTTATATTATGAGTTATGTGATTTGATGACCGAAATTTGTTCGGAGTCCCAGATGAGACCACGTACATGACGAGGAGTCTCGAAATGGTCGAGAGGTAAAAATCAATATATTGGAAGGCTATATTCGGACATCGGAATGGTTCCGAGTGATTCGGGTATTTTTTGAAGTAGCGAAGAGTTATGGGAATTCGCTGGGGGAAGTTAATGGGCCTTATTGGGCTTTAGTGGAGAGAGGGAAGAAGGGCCACGAGGTGGCGCACACCTCCCCCCTGCCCAAACCGAATTGAACAAGGGGTGGGGGCGCGGCTCCGCTTTCCTTCTCCCTCTCCCTCCTTTCCTTCTTTCCTACTCCGAAAAGGAAAGGGAATCCTACAAGGACTTGGGAGTCCTAGTTGGACTCCCTACACCTAGAGTGCCCCTAGGAGGGCCGGCCTTCTCTCCCTCCCTCCTTTATATACGTGGGCCAGAGGGGACCCCAAAGGCACATCAAGTCTTCTATTAGCTGTGTGCAGTGCCCCCCTCCACAGTTACACACCTCGGTCATATCATCGTAGTGCTTAGGCGAAGCCCTGCGCCGGTAACTTCATCATCGCCATGGCCACGTCGTCATGCTGACGGAACTCTCCCTTGTCCTCAATTGGATCAAGAGCTTGAAGGGATGTCATCATGCTGAACGTGTGCTGAACACGGAGGTGCCATACGTTCGGTACTTGGATCGGTTGGATAGTCAAGCCGTTTGACTACATCAACCGCGTTACTAAACGCTTCCGCTTTCAGTCTACGAGGGTATGTGGACACACTCTCCCATCTTGTTGCTATGCATCTCCTAGATAGATCTTGCGTGATCGTAGGAATTTTTTTGAAATATTGCGGTCCCCAACAATCTCTACTTAGTGTGGAATTTTTGGCTAGCAAAGATAGGAGCAAGCACCACATGTTAAAGGATCCATGACAATATGACTTCTATGTGAATATAAACAAACATAAACCATTAAGTTGTCTTCCTTGTCCAACGTCAACAATTTTGGCATATAATATTTTGATGGGGGCTCACAATCACAAAAGATTTCTAGGATAGTATATTTATATGCGAATCTTCTCTTCCCTTATTAATTATTTCATGAGTTGCATCATTGACTAATGCTATATTTGTCAATATCTAATAAAATTATCTAATTATACTTTTCCTTATGTGGTGTCATCACCTACCATAAGATTACTATATGATCTTTGTCGGGGTTTTGGTGCGACATATGCCAACGGGTGGCTTATCATGGTGGGGGATAGTAAGATGTCGCCGGTGCCAGGAAGCGGGATGAGGCGTAGACACGTACGCCGGCGAACTTTACCCAGGTTTAGGGCTCTCCTAGGAGATAACACCCCTAGTCCTGCTCTGCGGGGTCTCCGCATGATCACTATATCAACAAGTAGCTACAAGTTGCTCCTTGATCTGTTCGCTAGAGGAGGAAGAAGGGCAAGGCTAGCTCTCTTCTCTCTCTATGTATGTGGTTGTGTAGTCTAAGGATCTGAACCCTTTGCATGGGTGCCCTGGGGGGTTTATATAGGCCTACCCCCCAGGGGTACAATGGTAAACCGGTCGGCTGTACGCTCAAGCCGTCAGTGTCTCTTGTGGCCGGCTTCTCCGCTGGCTGCTGGGGCCTGCCGACCGGTGGGCCCCGCCGGCTGTCTTGTACTTAGGCGACAGGCCGCGCCCGCCACTTGTGGGTCCTGCCGGCTGCTTGTTACTGTAGCCATGCCTCTAATGATGCTTGCTTTGTTGGGGAAGGCATGGCTAAAGTCCCGCCGCCTGGCGAGCGTTCACTGTAGCCATTCCCCGTCCCTTCTGGTTAATGGCGCACAAACTCCTAGGAAGGGGGAGGGCTGCCTTCTGGGTGCCGGCCTCCCCCTCGGCTGGCTGGCCAGGCTTGCCGCCTTCTAGCTTCTTGCTGGCAGGTAGGGCCCGCCGTCTGCGGGCCGTACCGACAGCCCGTCGTGGAGGAATGGCCCGTCTGACTTGGGTGATGTCATGGGCGGAGGGGCACAGTTCCGCTCCGCGCAAGAGATCTCCGGCTGGTACGGCGCACTGTGGCCACGACCTGCCCTGGATTCAGGGGTGGCAGGCTTCGCTGTAGCCACGCCCCATCCCGTTGTGCCCAAGAGGGTGCATACTTTGAGGGCGCTTGGAGTTGCCTGCTAGGAGCCGGCCTCTCTGGAGGCGGCCTGCTAGGAGGCGGCCCGCTTCGTGGCCGTCTCCTGGGGTCAGCCGCCTTCCGGCAGCCGGACGCTCAGACCAGCCGGCCTCAAGAAGGCGGCGGTACTGCATGGAGTCTGGGGCGTAGTGGCCACATGTATTTGAAACGCCGATGGGGCAGATGAGGGCTACCCATGGCCAATAACTCTGGCGGTAGTGCCCGAAGCTGGTGGTTCGCAATCTCGCGGCGTGCCCAGCAGCTTCCAACTCTGTAGTATGTTTGCTTGTTTGTTGGTCTTCTGGATGCCGACTGCCTAGGGAGTCTGGCGCGGCAGACAGCCGCCTGTGGATTTTGACTGCGAGGAGGAACCAGGTGGCGCGCTAGCTAGGATCTAGGCTTGGCTGGCTCGCCGCTCGCATGCCACCGCGGCGTGAGCTAGCCAGGCCGGCCTGCCAGCCCACGAGCATGACGACATTGCTGGCTAGGTCGGGCCTGCCCAACTTTTTTTTTTTTTACCGGGCCCCTTGGGGCGCGGCGTGCAGATCGCTACGATCGTTGGCGGGGCGGTTGGATCCCATGCGCCTACACGCGTAAATGCGGGGTCGTGGGACGTTGGGCGCAGTTAATCACACAACCCCATGCCCCGCCCCTCGGCTTCGTAGCCGAGAGGCTATAAAATTGGGGGAGGAGAGGAGCGGCCAAAGGCACGCGCGCTCTCCCCTCCCTTGCCTCCTCTTGCTTCTGCCTCTTCTTGCCGCCGCCTGCATCGCCGCCTCGTCGGAGTGCTGCCGCGCTCACCGTCGCCTTGAGCTTCTCCTCCTCAAGCTCTCTCTCTGCTTCACGGAGAGCTTCGCACGCTCATCACCGCCGCTCTCCTCACGAGCTCGGGCCATCCATGGAGCGCTCCGGGCGACTGGGACGGATCGAACGGTCATGAAGATCATCTTCACCTTCCTTCGCACAGCGCGACGGCTACCCGGCGCGGGCTACATCAAGATCGCGTCCTCACCGCCGATGAGATCTCGCCGGGGCCGGAAGACGGCGAACGCGTCATCTTCCAGTCGCACTTCCTTGCGGCTTCGTCCTGCCGGTGAGCGGCTTCTTCCGCTCCATCCTTCAGTTTTACAAGCTCTAGTCGCACCACCTCACACCGAACACGGTGGTGCTGCCGCCTTCGTCACGCTTTGCGAGGGCTACCTCGGCATCCTCCCCACCCTCGAGCTTTGGGGCGAGTTCTTTTACACCAAGCTCGGCACCGCCACCAAGAAGGAGGCGGCCCAATGCGGAGCCTTCATCGTGGTATGGTGAAATATTCATCGCTGATCGGTGTCCGGAAGATAGACAAGAGAAGAACAAGAACAACATATACAAAAAGAAGCCAATCAGCATAAAATAACAGAACAGAGATAAATGATGAGCAGAAGTCGTATTTCTACGTGAAGAAATCAACCCAGTGATCGACTTCATCAACCTGCCGGAGTACGTAGCCGGTCTGCCTGCCGAGCCCTGCACCAACTGGGTTTCAAGCCGAAGCCGCTGTCGCCGACGCCTCCGCCGCCATCACCCGCATCAAGTGATGAAGGAGTCGGAGGCCTCAAGGCAGCGACTTGCTGCTCGCCTTCGTGGTGTGCCGAGTCCTCCCGCTCCAAGGCGGCCCCACATCATAAGCTAGAATGAGTGGAGGCATCACGACCCATGCCGGATTATGACCAAGGAGATGATCACTACCGAGGTGGCCTATCTGCTGAACGAGATTGTCAACATCAAGCTCAAGCGAGGAGATGGCAGTTCGGCAAGTGGTCGTTACTCCCGTGCAAAATCCGCCAACCTATTGTTAATGCTCTCGGCTCTTTTACTTTTCTTTTGCCGGGGTTCTCCTCTTTGCCGGCCTCTTCTGCCGGCTTCTTCTGTCCGGCTCTCTCGCCAAGCTTCTCTCTTGCCCGCTACCAGTCAGCATCATGATAGTAAGGTCCATGCCCCTCAAGACGGAGGCCATGTCGACTATATGACGAGAACCAGAACGACAAGCGAAAATAATCATTATGATTTGTCTGACCCAGTACTATGAGTGGGCTATCCACCCTGAGAAGAGTCTTTGAGGTGGTGGTGGAGCGGGCGTGCATATACGAAAGGATGAAGGAGGCGTTGGAAGACATAATCGTGATGATGACGAGGAGAGTAAGAGGAGGAGGAGGCGTCGTGCGCTCGCCGCTTCGATAGGGCAGGCGCAAGCTCCTCGGTCGCACGACCGCACCAGGCGATGGGCCGAGACACCGATGCATGCTGATGATCAGCATCTTACTACCTCTTGAGCACTTGCGTTGGTTTTCCCTTGAAGAGGAAAGGGTGATGCAACAAAGTAGCGTAAAGTATTTCCCTCAGTTTTTGAGAACCAAGGTATCAATCCAGTAGGAGGCCACGCACGAGTCCCTCGCACCTACACAAACAAATAAATCCTCGCAACCAACGCGATAAGGAGTTGTCAATCCCTACACGGTCACTTACGAGAGTGAGATCTGATAGATATGATAAGATAATATTTTTGGTATTTTTATGATAAAGATGCAAAGTAAAATAAAAGGCAATGAAATAACTAAGTGTATGGAAGATTAATATGATGAAGATAGACCCGGGGGCCATAGGTTTCACTAGTGGCTTCTCTCAAGAGCATAAGTATTTTACGGTGTGAACAAATTACTGTTGAGCAATTGACAGAGTTGAGCATAGTTATGAGAATATCTAGGTATGATCATGTATATAGGCATCACGTCCGAGACAAGTAGACCGACTCCTGCCTACATCTACTACTATTACTCCACACATCGACCGCTATCCAGCATGCATCTATTGTATTAAGTTCATAAGAACAGAGTAACACTTAAGGCAAGATGACATGATGTAGAGGGATAAATCATGCAATATGAAGAAAACCCCATCTTGTTATCCCCGATGGCAACAATACAATACGTGCCTTGCTGCCCCTACTGTTACTGGGAAAGGACACCGCAAGATTAAACCCAAAGCTAAGCACTTCTCCCATTGCAAGAAAGATCAATCTAGTAGGCCAAACCAAACTAATAATTCGAAGAGACTTGCAAAGATAACCAATCGTACATAAAAGAATTCAGAGAAGATTCAAATATTATTCATAGGTACACTTGATCATAAACCCACAATTCATCGGTCTCAACAAACGCACCGCAAAAAGAAGATTACATCGAATAGATCTCCACAAGAGAGGGGGAGAACATTGTATTGAGATCCAAAAAGAGAGAAGAAGCCATCTAGCTAATAACTATGGACCCGAAGGTCTGAGGTAAACTACACACTTCATCGGAGAGGCTATGGTGTTGATGTAGAAGCCCTCCGTGATCGATGCCCCCTCCGGCGGAGCTCCGGAACAGCCCCAAGATGGGATCTCATGGGTACAGAAGGTTGCGGCGGTGGAATTAGGGTTTTGGCTCCGTATCTGGTAGTTTGGGGGTACGTAGGTATATATAGGAGGAAGGAGTACGTCGGTGGAGCAAAGGGGGGCCCACGAGGCAGGGGGGCGCGCCCTAGGGGGGTGGGCGCGCCCCCCACCCTCGTGGCCGCCTCCTTTTCTTTCTTGATGTGGGGTCCAAGTCTCCTGGATCATATTCGGTGAGAAAATCACGTTCCCGAAGGTTTCATTCCGTTTGTACTCCGTTTGATATTCCGTTTCTTCAAAACACTGAAATAGGCAAAAAACAGCAATTCTGGGCTGGGCCTCCGGTTAATAGGTTAGTCCCAAAAATAATATAAAAGTGGAAAATAAAGCCCAATATGGTCCAAAACAGTAGATAATATAGCATGGAGCAATCAAAAATTATAGATACGTTGGAGACGTATCAGGCATCCCCAAGCTTAATTCCTGCTCGTCCTCGAGTAGGAAAATGATAAAAAAGAATTTTTGATGCGGAGTGCTACTTGGCATAATTTCAGTGTAACTCTTCTTAATTGTGGTATGAATATTCAGATCCGAAAGATTCAAGACAAAAGTTTTTATTGACATAAAAATAATAATACTTCAAGCATACTAACAAAGCAATTATGTCTTCTCAACATAACATGGCCAAAGAAAGTTATCCCTACAAAATCATATAGTCTGGCTATGCTCTATCTTCACCACACAAAGTATTTAAATCATGCACAACCCCGATGACAAGCCAAACAATTGTTTCATACTTTTGACGTTTTCAAAACCTTTTCAATATTCACGCAATACATGAGTGTGAGCCATGGATATAGCACTATATGTGGAATAGAATGGTGGTTGTGAAGAAGACAAAAAGAGGGGAAGATAGTCTCACATCAACTAGGCGTATCAACGGGCTATGGAGATGCCCATCAATAGATATCAATGTGAGTGAGTAGGGATTGCCATGCAACGGATGCACTAGAGCTATAAGTATATGCAAGCTCAACCAAAGAAACTAAGTGGGTGTGCATCCAACTCGCTTGCTCACGAAGACCTAGGGCAATTTGAGGAAGCCCATCATATACAAGCCAAGTTCTATAATGAAAAATTCCCACTAGTATATGAAAGTGACAAAATGAGGGACTCTCTATGATGAAGATCATGGTGCTACTTTGAAGCACAAGTGTGGTAAAAGGATAGTAACATTGTCCCTTCTCTCTTTTTCTCTCATTTTTTTTATTTGGGCCTTTCTCTTTTTTTGCCTCTTTTTTTTCCGTCCGGAGTCTCATCCCGACTTGTGGGGGAATCATAGTCTCCATCATCCTTTCCTCACTTGGGACAATGCTCTAAAAATGATGATCATCACACTTTTATTTTTCTTACAACTCAACAATTACAACTCGATACTTAGAACAAAATATGACTCTATATGAATGCCTCCGGTGGTGTACCGGGATATGCAATGAATCAAGAGTGACATGTATGAAAGAATTATGAACGGCAGCTTTGCCACAAATATGATGTCAACTACATGATCATGCTAGCAATATGACAATGATGGAGCGTGTCACAATAAACTAAATGGTGGAAAGTTGCATGGCAATATATCTCGGAATGACTATGCAAATGCCATGATAGGTAGGTATGGTGGCTGTTTTGAGGAAGGTATATAGTGGGTGTATGATACCGGCGAAAGGTGCACGGTATTAGAGAGGCTAGCAATGGTGAAAGGAAGGAAAAGTACGTATAATCCATGGACTCAACATTAGTCATAAAGAACTCATATACTTATTGCAAAAATCTAGAAGTTATCAAAGAAAAGTATTACGCGCATGCTCCTAGGGGGATAGATTGGTAGGAAAAGACCATCGCTCGTCCCCGACCGCCACTCATAAGGAAGACAATAAATAAATAAATCATGCTCCGACTTCATCACATAACGGTTCACCATACGTGCATGCTACGGGAATCACTAACTTTAACACAAGTATTTCTGAAATTCACAACTACTCAACTAGCATGACTCTAATATCACCATCTTCATATCTCAAAACAATTATGAAGCATCAAACTTTTGTTAGTATTCAATGCACTCAAAAGAAAGTTTTACAAATCTTGAATACCAAGCATATTAGGATTATTAAGCAAATTACCATGCTATTTAAGTATCTCAAAATAATCTAAGTGAAGCATGAGAGATCAATAGTTTCTATAAAACAAATCCACCACCATGCTCTAAAAGATATAAGTGAAGAACTAGAGCAAAACTATATAGCTCAAAAGATATAAGTGAAGCACATAGAGTATTCTAACAAATTCCAATTCATGTATGGCTCTCTCAAAAGGTGTGTACAGCAAGGATGATTGTGGTAAACTAAAAAGCAAAGACTCAAATCATACAAGACGCTCCAAGCAAAACACATATCATGTGGTGAATAAAAATATAGCTCCAAGTAAAGTTACCGATGGAAGTAGACGAAATAGGGATGCCTTCCGGGGCATCCCCAAGCTTTGACATTTTGGTGTCCTTAGATTATCTTGGGGGTGCCATGGGAATCCCCAATCTTAGGCTCTTGCTACTCCTTGTTCCATAGTCCATCAAAAGATTTCACCCAAAACTTGAAAATTTCACAACACAAAACTCAACAGAAATCTCGTGAGCTCCGTTAGCGAAAGAAAACAAAAGACCACTTCAAAGTACTGTAATGAACTCATTATTTATTTATATTTGTGTTAAACATACTGTATTTCAACTTATCTATGGATTATAAACTATTTTACTAACCATAGATTCATCAAAATAAGCAAACAACACACGAAAAACAAAATCTGTCAAAAACGGAACAGTCTGTAGTAATCTGTAACTAACGCAAACTTCTGGAACTTCAAAAATTCAGCCAAAATAGGACGACCTAGGAAATTTATTTATTGCTCAGAAGCAATTGGAATAACTATTTTATCACGTTTTTGTGATTTTTAACAATTGTTTTCGTGAACAGAAAGTTTCTGGAAATTACAGCAAAATCAAATAACTATCATCCAAGAAGATCCTATAGGTTTAACTTGGCACAAACACTAATTAAAACATAAAACCACATATAAAAAGAAGGTAGATGGATTATTTATTCCTAAACAGAAGAAAAAAGCAAAAAACTAAAATTAAATTGGGTTGCCTCCCAACAAGCGCTATTGTTTAACGCCCCTAGCTAGGCATAAAAGCAAGGATAGATCTAGATATTGCCATCTTTGGTAGGCAATCCATAAGTGGCTCTCATGATAGTTTCATATGGTAATTTATTTTCTTCCTAGGGAAGTGTTCCATGCCTTTCTTTAATGGAAATTTGAATCTAATATTCCCTTCCTTCATATCAATAATTGCACCAATCGTTCTAAGGAAAGGTCTACCGAGAATAATAG
>NC_053023.1:629757197-629777023 GCF_003073215.2 Triticum urartu
ATTTTATATATTTAGTATCTTAGATATAAATGTCTCCTGTATAAACTTGGTCAAAGTTTGAAGAATTTGACTTTTCACAAAATCTATACGCGCTACATTATGGAACGGAGGGAGTATTTCATTGTGGCGCATTAGGAAATTAATTCATGATAACACCATCACATTTTCAGTTTTTGAAATGACTTCTTCAAAGTCTCTTATCTCATCATGAAATGATTCAGGCGTAGTTGTAAGTGCATCTAGTGCCCCTTAATGATTTTGGTGTATTGAAGACTTATAGGTTAAGGGACTAATGAGTTTGTGAGTGTACACAGGTCTATAAGTCTATGAGGAGTTTGATATTTACGATAAAAGTCGACCCCTAAAAATGAATGTCTTCAGCTGAAGACTTTGGTTTTCTTGAAGACTTTGAAAGTGAAGAAATTGATGTGACCGTGAAGACTTGGTATTTATGTGAGGATTATGAAGGGTGAAGACTTTTGTTTTCGTAGTTTCATTTTCTTTTTCTTGAGTCATAGGAAACACCGTACTGTTAAAGGGGGTCGAGCTAAAACTAAGGAAAAGTTTCCAAGTGATGCTCATCTCAAAATCCTACACCTACCCAATCCTTTCGAGTGAAGTCATTGAAAATCTTATATAGTTCAATCAATTTCTTCAGTGACAAAGACGAAGATCTTCTGATCTCTGAGGAATTTATTCTGATTGAGGAGTTAGGAATTCAGCAGTGCGGATTGCCTATAAGTGAGGAACATGATAGCCCTAAGGAATTTGATACTCAAATATCCGACCGTTGTTGTACTATGCGCCAGCTCTCCCAAAATATCTACCCATCTAACGGCCATATCATTAAAGGGCATTTATGTCTTATCATGTCGGGCTACTCCCTAGGCTATAAATAGCCGCCCCCTACAACTACTAGTTGGTTGGCTGCTCCAAGAGAAACTGACACTTGTCATTGAGAGCATCCCATCCTCCAAGGACTTTGAGTGAAAATCATCAAGTGAGGAAAAGCCAAACTCAAACACCTACAAACCCAAAGTGATTGAGCATCACTAAAGAGATTGTTCCTGTGTGGAACCGACACTTGCTACCTTTGAGGACTGTGCATCCTCTAGACGGTTAGGCGTCATGGTCTATGATGTCTACTACACAACCTTCTTCTTGTAGACGTTGTTGGCCTCCAAGTGCAGAGATTTGTAGGACAGTAGAAAATTTCCCTCAAGTGGATGACCTAAGATTTATCAATCTGTGGGAGGCGTAGGATGAAGATGGTCTCTCTCAAACAACCCTGCAACCAAATAACAAAGAGTCTCTTGTGTCCCCAACACACCCAATACAATGGTAAATTGTATAGGTGCACTAGTTCGGCGAAGAGATGGCGATACAAGTGCAATATGGATGGTAGATATAGGTTTTTGTAATCTGAAAATATAAAAACAGCAAGGTAACTAATGATAAAAGTGAGCAAGACGGTATTGCAATGCGTTGAAACAAGGCCTAGGGTTCATACTTCCACTAGTGCAAGTTCTCTCAACAATAATAACATAATTGGATCATATAACTATCCCTCAACATGCAACAAAGAGTCACTCCAAAGTCACTAATAGCGGAGAACAAACGAAGAGATCATTGTAGGGTACGAAACCACCTCAAAGTTACTCTTTCTAATCGACCTATTCAAGAGTCCATAGTAAAATAACACGAAGCTATTCTTTCCATTCAATCTATCCTAGAGTTCGTACTAGAATAACACCTTAAGACACAAATCAACCAAAACCCTAATGTCACCTAGATACTGCAATGTCACCTCAAGTATCCGTGGGTATGATTATACGATATGCATCACACAATCTCAGATTCATCTATTCAACCAACATAAAGAACTTCAAAGAGTGCCCCAAAGTTTCTACCGGAGAGTCAAGACGAAAACGTGTGCCAACCCCTATGCATAAGTTCACGAGGTCATGGAACCCGCAAGTTGATCACCAAAACATACATCAAGTGGATCACGTGAATATCTCATTATCACCACAGATAAGCACATGCAAGACATTCATCAAGTGTTCTCAAATCCTTAAAGACTCAATTCGATAAGATAATTTCAATGGGAAAACTCAATCCATTACAAGAGAGTAGATGGGGAGAAACATCATAAGATCCAACTATAATAACAAAGCTCGCGATACATCAAGATCGTGCCGAATCAAGAACACGAGAGAGAGAGAGAGAGAGATCAAGCACATAGCTACTGGTACATACCCTCAGCCCCGAGGGTGAACTACTCCCTCCTCGTCATGGAGAGCGCCGGGATGATGAAGATGGCCACTGGAGAGGGATTCCCCCCTCCGGCAGGGTGCCGAAATGGGTCTAGATTGGTTTTCGGTGGCTATAGAGGCTTGCGGCGGCGGAACTCCCGATCTAGGTTATTTTCTGGAGGTTTCAATATTTATAGGAATTTTTGGCGTCGAGAACAAGTCAGGGGGGGTCCCCGAGTCGTCCACGAGATAGGGCGGCACGCCGGGGGGTTAGGGCGCGCCCCCCACCCTCATGGACGACCCGGGACTCTTCTGGCCCAACTCTTTTACTTCGGGGGCTTCTTTTGGTCCATAAAAAATTATCAAAAATTGGCACGTCAATTGGACTCCGTTTGGTATTCCTTTTCTGTAAAACTCAAAAATAAGGAAAAAACAAAAACTGGCACTGGGCTCTAGGTTAATAGGTTAGTCCCAAAAATCATATAAAATAGCATATAAATGCATATAAAACATCCAAGATGGATAATATAATAGCATGGAACAATCAAAAATTATAGATACGTTGGAGACGTATCAAGCATCCCCAAGCTTAATTCATGCTCGTCCTCGAGTAGGTAAATGATAAAAACAGAATTTTTGCGTGGAATGCTACCAAACATAATTTTCAATGTAATGCTCTTTATTGTGACAAGAATATTCAGATCCGAAAGATTCAAGACAAAAGTTTAATATTGACATATAAATAATAATACTTCAAGCATACTAACAAAGTAATCATGTCTTGTCAAAATAGCATGGCCAAATAAAGCTATCCCTACAAAATCATATAGTCTGGCTATGCTCTATCTTCATCACACAAAATATTTAAATCATGCACAACCCTGATGACAAGCCAAGCAATTGTTTCATACTTTTGATGTTCTCAAACTTTTTCAATCTTCACACAATACATGAGTGTGAGCCATGGATATAGCACTATAGGTGGAATAGAATGGTGGTTGTGGAGAAGACAAAATGAAGAAGATAGTCTCACATCAACTAGGTGTATCAACGAGCTATGGAGATGCCCATCAATAGATATTAATGTGAGTGAGTAGGGATTGCCATGCAACGGATGCACTAGAGCTATAAATATATGAAAGCTCAACAAAAGAAACTAAGTGGGTGTGCATCCAGCTTGCTTGCTCACGAAGACCTAGGGCATTTTGAGGAAGACCATCATTCGAATATACAAGCCAAGTTCTATAATGAAAAATTCCCACTAGTATATGAAAGTGACAAAATAAGAGACTCTCTATCATGAAGATCATGGTGTTACTTTGAAGCACAAGTGTGGAAAAAGGATAGTAGCATTGCCCCTTCTCTCTTTTTCTCTCATTTTTATTTGGGCCTTTTTTTTATGGCCTCTTTTTTTCTTTCTTTTTTCTTTTTCGTCTGGAGTCACATCCCGACTTGTGGGAGAATCATAGTCTCCATCATCCTTTCCTCACTGGGACAATGCTCTAATAATGATGATCATCACACTTTTATTTACTTACAACTCAAGAATTACAACTCAATACTTAGAACAAAATATAACTCTATGTGAATGCCTCCGGCGGTGTGCCGGGATGTGCAATGAATCAAGAGTGACATGTATGAAAGAATTATGAAGGTGGCTTTGCCACAAATACTTTGTCAACTACATGATCATGCAAAGCAATATGACAATGATGAAGCGTGGCATAATAAACGGAACGGTGGAAAGTTGCATGGCAATATATCTCAGAATGGCTATGGAAATGCCATAATAGGTAGGTATGTTGGCTGTTTTGAGGAAGGTAATGGTAGGTGCATGGTACCGGCGAAAGTTGCGCGCTAACATATTTATGTGTCGGAGTAATGGGCCACGGGTAGGCCAACCCGAGCCCCAGAACCCCTCAAGACCCCAGGGCGAAGAGCCGCCTTCTAAGGAGTCGACGGCAAGACGGCCGACTGCCCACTCACGGCCGTGTCCCAGGGACGACTTCAGGGTAAGCCGACTCCTGACTGGCGACTTCCAGAGAAGCCGGCTTTGGGGAGTCGGCCTGCGACTCCAACAAACCCCATGTCCTCATCGGGAGGGACAGGACCGGGGAGTGGCTACAGTAAAACCCGCTCCCGCCCCTTACCAAGGGCAGGCATGGGCACAGTACGCCGTACCCAGGGAGATCTCCGTGCGGCGTGACACTGTTGCCGTGCCGGCCCTGACATCAGCACCGCAGGACCGAATCCAGCGCCCACGATGGCTTGTCTGTACGGCCCGGAGGCAGCGGGTCCCACCAGTCAGTGAGACCCCAGGAGACGGCAAGTGCGCCGCCAGTCGGCCCCCGGAGTCGGCCAAGCACTCCCCCAGGGGCCCACGCGCCATTAATCAGATGTGACGGAGAGTGGCAATAGTGATCGCCCGCCGGGCGGTGGGGCTGTTGCCACGACTCCATGATCAAGCCCGCGTCATCAGAAGCACGACTACAGTAATCAGCAGCCGGCAAGACCCGCCCGCAGCGGACGCGGCCTGTCGGCTCCGTACCAGACCAGTCGGCGGGCCCCAGCAATCGGCGGAGAAGACGGAGGCCAGAGGCACTGACGGCTGGGCCCGCGTCCAGCCGGATTACCATTGTACCCCTGGGGGGGTAAGCCTATATAAACCCCCCAGGGCACCCATGCAAAGGGTTGGAATCCATTAGCTCTAGACCAGATCATATAGGAGGGAGAGAGCTAGCCCTGCCCTCTCCTACCTCCAGGAAACAGCTCAAGGAGCAATCGTGTAAGCACTTTGCCATAGTGATCATGCGGAGACCCCGCAGAGCAGCAGTAGGGGTATTATCTCCCCGGAGAGCCCTGAAGCTGGGTAAGATTCATCGGCAAGCATGTCTTCGCCTCATCCCGTTTCCAGGCACCAGCGATGTTCTACTCACCCCACTATGATAAGCCATCCTTTGGCATATGTCGCACCCAACCCCCGACATTTGGCGCCCACCGTGGGGCCTGGTGCACCGCCGTCTGGAGACCTGTTCTGGACGGGAACACTTTTCCTCCCTGGCGAGCGCAGCCAGCCAGGCACGCCAGACGGAGTTTGCACCGACACGCTGCACGGCGTTGAGATCGCCTGCGCAGCCAGTTGCCTCGCCGAACTTGTCGAAGAGGTTCGCCTCTCCGACGAACCTACATCCAACGCAGGCAAGGGCGGCTCCGAGAGCCTCCTCGCGGGCCTCCTCGATCAACTCCATGTTTCCAGCGAGCCTGCCATAGACTTGGAGTCTGTAGGCTCCACCGACCCGATGCTGGTCGACTCCGACACCGCATCGCTCGACGCGTTCCCCACTAATGTGGTGGTCTACGACGAACCTCTCCCTCACGCGGAGAGCGACGGAAGCACCGTCACCGAGGTGCTCGTCATCAGTCATGACGAGCTCCCCGGCGGAGGAGCGCACGACTCACTCGGCGTGGCGCTACAAGACCTAACTGCGCCCATTCCGGAAGACGCTGGCGCAGAGACGTTGGAGGCGCGCCGCATTCAGCTCGTCGAAGGCGCGAAGAAGCTGGCCAGCATGAGACACTTGTCAGAAGCCTACCAGCGGGAGATGGATCGCGCCGTTGGCGGCTCGCTGGCCCCGGCAGGGCCCAGCCGCCTTGGCGCGGTCCAGCAGTGCGGCGTAGCCATCGCCAACCTGTTTGGGGCCAGCCGCCCTGTGTACGCTACACCAACGGAGAACATCCGAGCCACCCAGGCAGCGGCGGACGAGCTGGACAATTTCGAGGGCGAAGAACGCCGCCTGATGATGGAGCGAGTCCAGTGGCTCCTCGACGCGGCTGCCGCGCAGAACGAGGCCGGCTGCCGCACGGAGGTGCCGCATCGGCAAAACGACGACCTTCGCCGAGATCAAGGCGCGATGTCTTGGACGCCGACTGGCGGTGCCCGAGGAAGAAGAGACAAGGACCCGGCTGTCAGCCACAGTCGGTCTCACATTACCATAGAGCGCGACCGAGACGGCCGCCCAAGAGCAGTGGAACGACCGGACGACTGTCCGCCTCCTCCTCCTCGCAAGGAGAGGCGAGTCACCCCGCTGCCTGTTGACCATCCGACTCTCGGCGATCGCCTTGGCCGCCGAGAGGGAGTCGGAGAAAATGACGCCCGCCACTAGATCGACCGACTTCACCGATCCCTAGCGCTGGAAGAAGAAGACGAGTTGGGTCCGCCTTGTTTCGGACCCCGCATTCGAGACGAGCCCTTTCCCAGAGGGTTCACGCTCCCAAGAGACACGCCCAAGTATACCGGCTCCATGAAGCCAGAAGACTGGCTGGTCGACTACTCCATGGCTGTCAACATAGCAAACGGCAACAAGCATGTCGCCGTAAAATACGTTCCGCTCATGCTCCAGGGCACGGCACGAACATGGCTGAACAGCCTGAAGCCCCGCAGCATCAACAACTGGGTCGACTTCACCAAAGCGTTCATCCGCAACTTCACCAGCACGTACAAGCGTCCTCCCAAGCCTCATCAGCTCTCCTTGTGCGTGCAAGGTCCCGACGAGTCGACTCACGACTACCTCACGCGTTGGGCCGAGCTTCGGAACTCCTGCGAGGGCGTGCACGAGGTGCAGGCCATCGAGTACTTCACGGCCGGGTGCAGAGAAGGCACCCTCCTCAAGCACAAGCTCCTCTGCGACGAGCCAGAAACCCTCGACGAGCTGCTGATCATAGCGGACAAGTACGCCACGGCCGACTCCTCCATGAAGGCGGAGATTCAAGTCAACACAACTGGCAAAGTGGCCCCTCAAGCTCCAAGAACTCCGGCGGGAGACGCCAATCGGCGACAAGAGCAGGGCGACCACAAGCGCAAGGCCCCGCTGCCGGCTTCCAGCAGCCGGCAGGTCACGACCGTTGAAGCCCAGCAGCCGGACGGGAGCCTCCGCCCAAGCGACAGACAGGCGGCAAGCCCAACTGGTTGCCGGCCTTCTCCTACGAGCAGACTCTAGATGGACCTTGCAAGTTCCATAGCGGTGCAAAGCCGTCGAATCACACCACCCTAAAGTGCCACTGGCTCACCAGGATCGCCAAGGGAGACGGCCTCCTGCCTCCCCCGCCTGCTAGGCAGCCGCCTCCGTCTCCACCCCAGCAGCCGGCTGTCAGGCCAGTCGGCACAGTACAAGACGAATACCCTGAAGAACACGGAGCCTACGTGGTGTTTACTAGTATGGCCGATGATCGACGCAGCAGGCGGCTGCAACGATAAGAGGTGAATGCAGTAGCATCAGAGACGCCAGAGTTCATGCACTGGTCCGAGAAGCCCATCAGCTGGAGCAGGGCTGACCACCCAGAGGTGATGCCGAGTCCGGGCTCCTATGCCTTGGTCTTGGACGCCACCTTTGCTACGGATAGATGAGCCACGCGTTTCTCGCGAGTTCTGATAGACGGAGGCAGCAGCATCAATATCCTGTACAAGGACACCATGGAGAAGTTAGGAATCAAGCAAAGACAGCTTCAGAACAGTAGGACTGTGTTCCACGGCATTGTTCCTGGGCTTTCCTGCTCACCAATCGGCAAGATTTTGATGGACGTCCTCTTCGGAGACAAAGATCACTTCCGCCGAGAGTCGGTTTGGTTTGAAGTGGTGGACCTTGAGAGCCCATACCATGCGCTACTCGGCCGACCCGCCTTGGCCAGGTTCATGGCGGTCCCCCACTACGCCTACCTCAAAATGAAGATGCCCAGTTCCAGGGGAATTCTGACTGTAGCCGACGACTACCAGAAGTCGTCTGCCTGTGCGGCTGAGAGCAGTCGGCTAGCCGAGTCCCTGGTGATCGCGGCCGAGAAGCGGCTCCTTGAGCGAGTTGTGGCGATGGCCGGCAAGCAGCCAGAGGTATCGCCCAACCCAAAGGAGTCGGAGGCTGAGGGTTCGTTCAAGCCGGCCAAAGAGACAAACAAGATACCCTAGGATCCGGAGCACCCAGAGAGGTACGCTGTCGTAGGCGCGAACCTCGACAGTAAATAGGAAGGCGAGCTCGTCAATTTCCTCCATGAGAATCGGGACATCTTCGCATGGTCCCCCAAAGACATGCCAGGTGTACCGACGGAATTCGTCGAGCACAAGTTACATGTCCGATCTGATGCAAAGCCGGTCAGGCAGCCCCTGCGCCGCCTATCAGAAGAGAAGAGAAGAATTGCCAGAGAAGAGATAGCCCGACTCCTAGCAGCCGGCTTCATTATGGAAGTATTCTTTCCAGAATGGCTAGCAAATCCGGTCCTGGTACTGAAGAAGAACAAGCAGTGGCGAATGTGTATTGACTATACGAGCCTCAACATTGCCTGCCCCAAGGACACGTTTGCTCTACCAAGAATTGATCAGGTGATAGACTCCACAGCCGGATGCGAGCTGTTGAGTTTTTTGGATGCATACTCAGGATATCACCAGATCAAGCTGAACCCGGCTGACAGACTGAAGACCGCCTTCATCACGCCGTTTGGAGCCTTCTGCTACCTCACCATGACGTTCGGCTTAAGGAATGCTGGCGCCACCTTTCAGCGTTGCATGCAGAAGTGCCTCCTCAAGCAGCTCGGCAGGAACGCCCACGTCTACGTGGACGACGTGGTGGTGAAGAAGGAAAAGCATGGAACACTGCTGGAATACCTCAAGGAGACCTTTGAGAACCTGCGCTGATTCCACATGAAGCTCAATCCCGAGAAGTGTGTTTTCGGGGTACCAGCCGACCAGCTCCTTGGCTTCCTGGTCTCTGAACGCGGCGTAGAGTGCAACCCTATAAAGATCAAGGCCATTGAGAGAATGGAGGTACCCAGCCGACTGCTGGATGTGCAAAAGTTCACCGGCTGCTTGGCGTCCATCAGCCGATTCATCAGTCGGCTGGGCGAGAAAGCTCTCCCCTTATACCAACTCATGAAGAAGACCACTTTTTTCGAGTGGAACCATAAGGCGGACGAAGCTTTTCTCCAGTTGAAGAAGATGCTGACTACTCCACCCGTCCTAGCGGCTCCGACTCCCAAGGAACCTATGCTCCTGTACATCGCCGCCACCAGCCGGGTAGTCAGCACGGTCATTGTAGTGGAACGCAAGGAGGAAGGCAAGGCACTACCTGTCCAGAGACCGGTATATTACCTGAGCGAAGTACTGTCGACCTCCAAGCAGAACTACCCCCACTACCAGAAGATGTGCTATGGCGTACACTTTACGGCCAAGAAATTGAAGCCTTACTTTCAAGAGCATCCGATCACTGTGGTCTGCATGACCCCACTTGCCGAGATCATCGGAAGTCGAGATGCTTCTGGCCGAGTGGCCAAGTGGGCCATAGAGCTGGCTCCCTACACCATCCAATACCAACCCCGCACCGCCATCAAGTCACAAGCACTGGCCGACTTCCTCGTCGACTGGGCCAAGACCCAGTACCTACCTCCAGCACCTGACTCCACCCATTGGCAGATGCATTTCGACGGCTCCAAGATGTGCATCGGCTTGGGAGCCGGCGTCGTCCTCACCTCTCCTAAAGGCGACAAGCTCAAATACGCACTGCAAATTCATTTTGCCGCCTCCAACAACGTCGCCGAGTACGAGGCGCTCATTCACGGGCTCCGGCTTGCCAAAGAACTTGGCATCCGCCGGATCTTGTGTTATGGCGACTCGGACTTAGTGGTCCAGCAGTCATCTGGCGACTGGGACGCGAAAGATGCAAACATGGCGAGTTACCGTTTCCTCGTGCAGCAACTCAGTGGGTATTTCAAAGGGTGCGAGTTCCTCCATGTGCCAAGAAACGACAACGACCAAGCAGACGCCTTGGCACGAATCGGATCTACCCGCCAAGCAATACCATACGGCGTCGCCCTTCAACGCCTCCTCAAGCCGTCCGTCAAGCCTTCACCAGAATCAGACTCCATCTTTATGCCGGCTCCTCCCGAAGACGTCAGATCCAAATCCAGAGCCCCGGCAGACGGTACGGGGATTTTGGCAGATGGCTCCAAAGCCGCCATAGTCGAACCCGGCCCGGGGACTGCGGCGGCGGACTCAAAGACTCCAGAACTCGACCCAAGGGCCGCTCCAGTCGGCCTGGGGACTTCATTAACCCAGCAAGCGGTTGTTGACTCCAACCCGCCGCCTCCCAGCCCAACCGCCCTCATCCAAGTCGCAGTTCTGGCAGTCGAAGAAATAGCAGCACCCTCATGGGCCCAGCCCATCCTCAAATTCTTGGTGAGCAAAGAGCTGCCGACTGATGAGACCTCAGCTCGGCAAGTACAACGCCGGGCGGCAGCCTACACCATAGTCAACAGAGAGCTGGTCAGGCGCAGCGTCACTGGTGTCTACCAGTGCTGCGTAGAGCCAGAGCAAGGCCAATCAATTCTCAAAGACATCCATCAAGGCGAGTGCGGCCACCATGCGGCTTCAAGAGCACTCGTCGCAAAAGCCTTTCGACACGGTTTCTTCTGGCCGACTGCCTTAGAAGAGGCCAAGGAATTGGTCCAAAAATGCAAAGGGTGCCAGAAGTTCACCTCCAAGCCGCACCAGCCGGCTTCTGCACTCAAGACCATCCCCATTGCCTGGCCTTTCGCAGTTTGGGGTCTAGACATGGTGGGACCATTCAAGACAGCACGAGGTGGCTTAACTCACTTACTCGTCGCAGCGGACAAGTTCACCAAGTGGATAGAAGCAAAGCCAATCAAGAAGCTGAACGGTCCGACTGCCGTAACTTTCATCTCCGATATCACAATTCGGTACAGCATACCACACAGCATCATCACCGACAATGGCACGAATTTTGCCAAAGGAGCCTTGGCACGTTTCTGCGCGGCCCAAGGTATCCGACTGGACTTAGCATCCGTCGCCCACCCACAGTCAAACGGCTAGGTGGAGCGAGCAAACGGCCTCATCCTGTCCGGCATCAAACCCCGGCTGATCGAGCCTCTGGAGCGCTCGGCTGGCTGCTGGATCGACGAGCTACCAGCCGTCCTCTGGAGTCTGCGCATGACTCCAAACAAGTCAACCGGCTTCACACCTTTCTTCCTCGTCTATGGTGCCAAAGCCGTCATCCCAACGGACATAGAGTTCGACTCCCCACGAGTCACCATGTACACCGAGGAGGAAGCAGAAGAAGCACGACAAGACGACGTCGATCTGCTGGAAGAGGGCCGGCTGTTGGCACTCAGCCGGTCCAGCATCTACCAGTAGAGCCTGCGCCGATACCACAACAGGAAGGTCAAGCAAAGATCTTTCCAAGAAGGCGACCTTGTGATCCGGCTGATCCAGTGAACAGCCGGCCAGCACAAGCTGTCGGCGCCTTGGGAAGGCCCTTTCATCATCAGCAAAGTACCGGGCAACGACTCCTACTACCTGATTGACGCTCAGAAGCCCCGAGCATGCAAGAGGGACGACTCCGGCAAGGAGACAGAGCGGCCATGGAATGCAAATCTCCTCTGAAGATTTTACAGTTGATGCAGTATGTACCACGCTACCTTTTGTATTAAAGTACCAAGACTTCGGGCCCCCCGAGACGAGCTCGGGGACTGCCCTCTTTTGTCTGTATGATAAAAATTATGCCTACAAGTATGTTACTCTTTGTTATGCCGCTTGGCACTGGGCTCGACAAGTCGGCCCGGGGACTTTCCGCCTTGCACTGTGAAATGCTTCCTGCAGCCGGACAAGTAGTGTGTAACACCTAAACCGTCTCCTGTCAGAAGCCGCAGCTCGCAGAGCGACTGTACGGTGGGCAGAAGTAAGGTAGAATGGGCGTTCGCATGAAAAATGGCTAAGGACTCAAAGCATAAAACATAGCTCAAGACGGCTTCCAGCCTTTTTTCGCAAACCGACTCTCGAATAGTCGGATTGCCGCCTTCTATTCAACTTGCTCAAAAACTCTTAAAAACGGCTAAGTACTTGCCTTCCCAAAGTAGCCAAGCATTTGATCCAGCGGCAGTCCGCAGAGCGGCTGTCCAATTGGCAAGGCAGGCAACTAAGAGAAAGTGGCAAAGGAAAAAAGCCAAAAGAGCAATGAGCAAGAAAAGATAGAACTCGGATAAATATATTTACATAACGTAGGCCCTTCGCCGAATCTTCGAGCAGAAGTTCAAAATACACCCCACGGGTGGAATTGTGCGAATTAACAAGTTCTTCAAAGACTACTAAAGCAGATAAAATAAAGATAAGGCGGCAGCTTAGGAAGCAGCAGACGGATTCGGAGGGTCGGAGGAGGCGGCGGTGTCAGGCGTCGGGGCGGCCGGCTGGGTAGTCTCGGCTTGATCGCCTCTGGCGGCAGTCGGATCGGTCGCACGCGGCTCGTTGCTGGAGGCGTGGTCGAGCTGAGGCTGGCCGTCTGCCCCGTCCTCTGGTGCCTCCGTCTCGCCTCCATCCTCCGCCTCGCCTTCCTCCTCGACGCTAGAGCGAATCACCTCCGCTGAGTCCTCGCCGTAGTCTGGGTTCATCCCAAACCACTCCGGCGGTACCTCCTCGCCGTCTTCAGACCGCTCAGGGACGAAGATGCTGGTGTCAGTGTACTCGGCGATCACCGCAGCACGCTTGACGAGGGCGTCTTTCGCAGCTGCCAGCTCCGGCTGGGCCTCCGACCGAAGTGTGGCCAGCCGGTCTAGATCCATCCCTGGATACCACGCCTTGACGAACTCCAAGGCCCGACGCACTCCAGCCCGGGCCGAAGAACCCTTCCAGGCCTCAAGACGACTAGCCGCGACCTCTAGCCAGTCGGCCATCAGGCTGGGGGTGCGCGGAGCCTGCATATCCGGCCACAGGGCGGCAATCGCCTGGGAACCGACACGCTGAAGCCGGCGCAACATCCGGTGAGTTGGCCGAAGGCGAGCCTCGATGCTTAGGATGTGCTCGTCAAGGGTTCGGGGGGCGTCGGCGGCGATCTCTGCGCCCTCCGCCCTCCGACCTTCACGGTCAGCCTCGATGGCTTGGATGGCGGCCTGCGAGTGCCCAGAAAAGAAGTTTGCCAAGACGCAAGAAACAAAGAAGCAAGTCAAAAACCAGGAATCAGCATGACTTATAATCGGCAGCTCGAAGAAAGAAAGCAAAGAAACTCACCATCAACGATGTCTTCAATCTCATGGAAGCCGGAGGCCAGCATCGCCTCCTTGTCAGACCAGGAGGAGCGCTCGCTCGCGAACTCGGCCAGGAGGGCGGTTTCCATCTCTTCCGCCTCCCTCTGCGTCTTCGCAAGCAGCTCCCTCTGCTCTGCCAATTGAGTGGCCAGCAGATCACGCTCTGTGGCGAGCTAGCTGCACTCCTCCCCTTTGGCGCGCAATGCGGAGTTGGCTTCGCTCAACTGCTGTTGAAGAGCAGCGTTGGCTCCTGAAAAGAAGGAAGAAAGAAGGCGTTAAGTCATCAATAAAGAAGGTCGCCGAGGAGATCCGGCCCGACTGCTCAGCAGTCGGCCTGAATCTCGGGGACTACAGCCCGCGGGTGCGCCAGCACGCCCCCGCAAAGAAGAAAAAGGACTTACTCTGGCTCTCCAACAAATCGGCGGTCCGCTTGCCCAACTCTTCTACGTTATGGTTGAAGGCAGTGACGCGGAGGTTGTGGTAATCCTGCGACAAGCGTTTCAGACAAAAAGTTAATACCCGGAGTTCATCAATTGGAGTTCCGGGCCGCCTACTCAGCAGCCAGCCCGAAACTTGGGGACTACACCCAGTGGGTGCGCTGGCGCGCCCCCACAGAGAGGAACAAGAAAACAAGGACCAAAGGAAAAAACATACCCGGACGGCTGCCCGCGATGCCAGGTATGCCTTGGTGCAATTCTGGAGAGCGTCACCGTCAGCACGAAGCTTCGCCTGGACATCCAGAAGCTCCTGGTTCAGCGGCCCTGTGCCGCCTCCTCGCACCCACCCAATGGGCGCGGCGCTCGTCGCTTCGGCGTCTAGGATCGCCGAGCTGGCGGTGCCGGCCTCCAGGGGGCGGGGTGCCGAAGTTGCCTTCTCCAGATGGCGGCGCGTTGGCGAGCCGACTTGGAGGAGTAACCTCGCCACGGCCTCGTCTACGGTCGGCGGCACCAGAGGGTCCGCTGGCTGTTTGCCTTGCGGGCTCCCAGACGGCGGCGGAGGCGGCGGCGGAACGATCACGTCCGGCGTAGAGGAGTCGTCGCCCTCCCTCTCCATGACGGGGTTCTCACCGCCGGCTTCCCCAGTCTGCCCCGTGAACTCCGGAGGCGGCGGCGCAGAGTTCAGCGGGGTGACGAACACCACCGATTGGCGGCGCGCGGCCTCCTCAGCCTGTCGCTTCGTCGCGGCGACGGCTTCGGCCTCCGCCAGTTTCTTCTTGGCGGAGGCCTCCGCCCTACCGGCCTCCGCCTTCTCCAGGCGAGCGGCCTCTTCTTCGTTGCGCTTCTCCTGCGCATTTCACTCTGTTGCCTCCCGGAGGTCAGCAGCGGGGTCAATCCGCCGGGTGGTGGCGGATGTCTCCGCTGACCGCATGACGGAGGCGGCAGTGGCCCTCTCAAGAGTGAGGGGAGCCCTGAAGCAAGGGAAGCAAGCAAAAGACTCAGACAAAGCCACAAAGAAAGAATAAAGCGTTGAGACAGAATACTCACACGGAGACCAGCGGCGGCTTCTTCATTTCCTTACGGAAGCGGATGGCCTTCACAGCCGCCTCGTCCCGCCGGGTCGCCGCGGCCGAACCCTTGGGTTTCTTCGGCCGACTGCCGAACAAAGTTGGCACGGCCCTATGCTTGTTCCCGCCGCCCGGAGCGCCCGGCGCGGCAGAAGAGCCCCGCGCCAGGCTGGCTGGCTCCTGGCGATGTTGGGGGGCGACTTCTCCCTCGGCATCGTCGTCAGGCTAGTCGGCGAAAGTGGCCGAAGGCCTGGAGCCGCCTGCTGCTCCTCCTCCTCCCTCGGCGTCGTCCTCCAGAGCCGCCGCCCTAGATCGGGGTCGTCGACGTCGCTCTCCGCCCGGTCGGCAAGGAACTCGCGGGCCGGCCCCGAGGTGCCGGCTGGTGGATGGAGGAGGGGATTCTGACCAAAGCCGACTGGTCAAAACAAACTCGGCAAGAAAGAAGACAATCCAAAGAAAGAAAGAAAAGGCAACTCACCACGGGCGGGGGGTTGGCGCGAGAGTACGGCTCCTTGCCGAACCGCCAATCCTCCAGGAGCTTGCTGTCCGAGAGGTAGTTCACCATGTAGGTCACCTCCTCGTGAGGCATGTCCTTGGTGCACATCCGACTCGGGTCGTGGCGCCCGCTCATTTGGCATATCATGTGGGGGCGACCTTGGAGCGGGAGAACTCGGCGCGCCACGAAGGCGGCCAGCAGGTCTGGACCAGTCAAGCCCTCTGACTGCGTCAGCACTCGGAGTCGCGCGACGGCGCCGGCTCCCGCAGGCGTCAGCGACTTGGCCCGGTACGACCAGTTGGGCAGCCTCCCAGCCGGCGGGCCGGCTTCGAAAGCCGACAGGTTGACCCAGTCGTCCCTCGCGGAGACGCTCCTGACGTAGAAGTACAATCTCTGCCACATCTTCACCGACTTAATCAGCGAGATGGTGGGGAAGGGGTTATCGGCCCCCAACCTTCGCACGGCGATGAAAGCGCCGCATTGAGCCGGCACACCTGCAGCCTGGGTGCCGAGCTTGGAGAAGAAGAACTCCCCCCAGAGCTCGAGGGTGGGCAGGACTCCGAGGAAGCCTTCGCACAAGGCCACGAAGGCGGAATGCAGCACCACCGTGTTGGGGGTGAGGTGGTGCGGCTGGAGGCCGTAGAACTCCAGGAAGGAGCGGAAGAAACTACTCGCCGGCAGCCCCAACCTGCGCAAGCAGTCCGAGCGGAAGATGACCCGCTCGCCCCCCTGCGGTGCGGGGGAAATATCCCCCTTCAACGCAAGACGCACCCGCACGTGATCCTCGCCGGGGAGCCGACGAGTCTTGCTGAGGAACTCGATGTGGTCGTCGTGAACTTTGGAGCCGTCCCAAGTACCGGAGCGCACCGGGGGAGGCGCGGCGGCAGAGGAAGAACTCATCGCGAGCTGATCGCCGTGGCGTTCGTCGAAGCTTGGGGGCGCGGCGGAGCGAAGAAGAAGAAGGAGGAGAGCGAGGAGCAGTGAGAAGGAGGAGAGCGAGGAGTAGTGGGAAGGAGGGGCGCGCGTGCCCCTCTCTTTCCCCTACTTATAGCCTCGTGGGTTGCGAAGCCGAGGGGGCGGTCGTGGGATTTATTGCGCCCACGGCCCCACGACCCCCATGTTCCACGACAAAGTTACTGCGCGCAGTAACTCCACGAGAATCTCAATCGTCCGCCGGGGCCGCAGCGGATCCGCTCGGGCGCCGAGGCGCGGTAGTAGTGGGCCCTGCCTATGGGCCTGTCCCGTCATGCGCGTAGGCTGGCAGAATGGCCCAGCCACGTGTCATCGCATGACAGGCCTAGAACGGGCGGTAGCCTGGAGGCTTAGCTAGCATGCTACTTGGATCCCGCCGCGACGTTCGAAATTTTGTGCGAGTCATAGTTGGGCGAGTCCGACTCCTTCTAGCCGGCCCGACAGAAGTCAACCAAGAACCATGTGTTGAGCACCCAGAAAGAGAAACTATTGAGGCTTCTCGGCCGATCGTCCGCGGTGCCTCACCAGCTTCGGGGATTACTGTCGGAGTAATGGGCCATGGGTAGGCCAACCCGAGCCCCAGAACCCCTCAAGACCCCAGGGCGAAGAGCCGCCTTCTAAGGAGTCGGCGGCAAGACGGCCGACTGCCCACTCATGGCCGAGTCCCAGGGACGACTTCAGGGTAAGCCGACTCCTGACTGGCGACTTCCAGAGAAGCCGGCTTTGGGGAGTCGGCCTGCGACTCCAACAAACCCCATGTCCTCATCGGGAGGGACAGGACCAGGGAGTGGCTACAGTAAAACCCACTCCCGCCCCTTACCAAGGGCAGGCATGGACACAGTACGCCATACCCAGGGAGATCTCCGTGCGGCATGACACTGTTGCTGTGCCGGCCCTGACATCAGCACCGCAGGACCAAATCCAGCGCCCACGACGGCTTGTCTGTACGGCCCGGAGGCAGCGGGTCCCACCAGTCAGTGAGACCCCAGGAGACGGCAAGTGCGCCGCCAGTCGGCCCCCGGAGTCGGCCAAGCACTCCCCCGGGGGCCCACACGCCATTAATCAGATGTGATGGAGAGTGGCAATAGTGATCGCCCGCCGGGCGGCGGGGCTGTTGCCACGACTCCATGATCAAGCCCGCGTCATCAGAAGCACGACTACAGTAATCAGCAGCTGGCAAGACCCGCCCGCTGCGGACGCGGCCTGTCGGCTCCGTACCAGACCAGTCGGCGGGCCCCAGCAATCGGCGGAGAAGACGGAGGCCAAAGGCACTGACGGCTGGGCCCGCGTCCAGCCGGATTACCATTGTACCCCTGGGGGGGTAAGCCTATATAAACCCCCCAGGGCACCCATGCAAAGGGTTGGAATCCATTAGCTCTAGACCAGATCATATAGGAGGGAGAGAGCTAGCCCTGCCCTCTCCTACCTCTAGGAAACAGCTCAAGGAGCAATCGTGTAAGCACTTTGCCATAGTGATCATGCGGAGACCCCGCAGAGCAGCAGTAGGGGTATTATCTCCCCGGAGAGCCCTGAAGCTGGGTAAGATTCACCGGCGAGCATGTCTTCGCCTCATCCCGTTTCCAGGCACCGGCGACGTTCTACTCGCCCCCACTATGATAAGCCATCCTTTGGCATATGTCGCACCCAACCCCCGACAACTAGTTTACGCTTATTTACTTTCCCGTTGCTATTGTTACAATCACTACAAAATACCAAAAACATTACTTTTGCTACCGTTACCACTACTATCATATTACTTTGCTACTAAATACTTTGCTGCAGATACTAAGTTTCCAGGTGTGGTTGAATTGACAACTCAACTGCTAATACTCGAGAATATTCTTTGGCTCCCCTTCTGTCGAATCAATAAATTTGGGTTGAATACTCTACCCTCAAAAACTGTTGCGATCCCCTATACTTGTGGGTTATCACAACCTTACATGTCCAAGCACATGAGACAGGTTCCACCAACAAACATGCAACTAGTTTTGCATAAAGGTGGCTAGCGGGTGTCTGTTTCTCCTACTTTAGTTGAATCGAATTTGACTGCGGGCGGTCCTTGAAGAAGGTTAAAATAGTAAACTTGACGAAACACCGTTGTGGTTTTGATGCGTAGGTAAGAACGGTTCTTTCTAGAAGCCCGTAGCAGCCACGTAAAACTTGCAACAACAAAGTAGAGGATGCCTAACTTGTTTTTGCAGGGCATGTTGTGATGTGATATGGTCAAGACATGATGTGATAAACGTTATTATATGAGATGATCATGTTTTGTAAGATATATGACAACCGACAGGAGCCTTATGGTTGTCTCTTTATTGTATGAAATGCAAACGACATGTAATTCTTTACTTTATCACTATGCGTTAGTGATAGTTGTAGAAGCAATAGTTGGCGAGACGACCACGACGCTACGATGGAGATCAAGGTGTCAAGTCGGTGATGATGGAGATCATGACGATGTTTTGGAGATGGAGATCTAAAGCGCAAGATGATGATGGACATATCATGTCACATATTTTGATTGCATGTGATGTTTATCTTTTGTGCATATTATTTTTCTGAGTACAGCGGTAGCATTATAAGATGATCCCTTAACTAAAATTTCAAGGTATAAGTATTCTCCCCAAGTATGCACCATTGCGACAGTTCGTCGTGTTGAGACACCACGTGATGATCGGGTGTGATAGACTCTATGTTCACATACAACGGGTGCAAGACAGTTTTGCACATGCGGAATATTCGGGTTAAACTTGACGAGCCTGGCATGTACAGACATGGACTCGTAACACTAGAGACCGAAAGGTCAAACGTGAATCATATAGGTGATATGATCAACATAGAGATGTTCACCATTGATGACTACTCCATCTCACGTGATGATCGGACATTGTTTAGTTGGTTTGGATCACATATCATTTAGATGACTTGGGGGATGTCTATCTAAGTGTGAGTTCTTAAGTAATTTGATTAATTGAACTTAATTTATCATGAACTTAGTCCTGATAGTTTTTGCATATCTATGTTGTAGATCAATGACACGTGCTATCGTTCCCTTGAATTTTAATGTGTTCCTAAAGAAAGCTAAGTTGAAAGATGATGGTAGCAACTACACTGACTGGGTACGTAACTTGAGGATTATCCTCATTGCTGCACTGAATAATTATGTCATTGATGCACGGCTAGGTGAAAGGCTTGCTGCAGGAGTAGATGCTGATGTTATGAACGTCTGGCAAGCTCGGTCTGATGACTACTCGATAGTTCAGTGTGCCATGCTTTACGGCTTAGAATTGGGACTTCAAAGATGTTTTGAACGTCATGGACCATATGAGATGTTCCAGGAATTGAAGTTAATATTTCAAGAAAATGCCCAAGTTGAGAGATATGGAGTCTCCAACAAGTTTTATAGCTGCAGGATGGAGGAGAGTAGTTCTGTCAGTGAACACATACTCAAAATGTCCGGGTATCATAATTACTTGACTTAGCTGGGAGTTAATCTTCCAAATGATAGTGTTATTGATAGAGTTCT
>NC_053023.1:629778023-629807336 GCF_003073215.2 Triticum urartu
AGCTAACGGATGGGTCAAGTCAATCACATCATTCTCTAATGATGTGATCCCGTTAATCAAATGACAACTCATGTCTATGGCTAGGAAACTTAACCATCTTTGATTCAACGAGCTAGTCAAGTAGAGGCATACTAGTGACACTTTGTTTGTCTATGTATTCACACATGTACTAAGTTTCCGGTTAATACAATTCTAGCATGAATAATAAACATTTATCATGATATAAGGAAATATAAATAACAACTTTATTATTGCCTCTAGGTCATATTTCCTTCACCTATGAAGACACACTTCTCCGATTTGGGTTCGAGCTTATCAGGCTGAAGCTTTTTCACATAAGCATTGCAACCCCAAACTTTAAGAAATGACATCTTAGGTTTCTTGCCAAACCACAATCCATACGATGTCTTCTCAACGGATTTATATGGTATCCTATTTAATGTGAATGCAACTGTCTCTAATGCATAACCCCCAAAACGATAGCGGTAAATCGTTAAGAGACATCATAGATTGCACCATATCTAATAAAGTACGATTATGACGTTCGGACACACCATAATGTTGTGGTGTTCCACGTGGCGTGAGTTGTGAAACCATTCCACATTGTTTTAAATGAAGGCCAAAACTCGTAACTCAAATATTCACCTCTGCGATCAGATCGCAGAAACTTTATTTTCTTGTTACGATGATTCTCCACTTCACTCTGAAATTCTTTGAACTTTTCAAAATGTTTCAGACTTGTGTTTCATTAAGTAGATATACCCATATCTTCTCAAATCAACCGTGAATGTTAGAAAATAATGATACCCACCACGAGCCTCAACACTCATCGGACCGCATATCTGGGTACGTATTATTTCCAATAAGTCAGTGGCTCGCTCCATTGTTCCGGAGAATGGAGTCTTAGTCATCTTGCCCATGAGGCACGGTTTGCAAGCATCAAATGATTCATAATCAAGTGATTCCAAAAGTCCATCCGCATGGAGTTTCTTCATGCGCTTTACACCAATATGACCTAAACGGCAGTGCCACAAATATGTTGCACTATAATTATCAACTTTGCATCTTTTGGCATCAATATTATGAATATGTGTATAACCATGATCGAGACTCAACAAACCATTCACATTGGGTGGATGACCATTGAAGGTTTTATTCATGTAAACAGAACAACAATTATTCTCTGTCTTAAATGAATAACCGTATTGCAATAAACATGATCCAATCATATTCATGCTCAACGCAAACACCAAATAACATTTATTTAGGTTCAAAACTAATCCCGAAGGTAGAGGGAGTATGCGATGATGATCTTATCAACCTTGGAATCACTTCCAACACACATCGTTACCTCACCCTCAACTAGTCTTTGTTCATTTTGTAACTCCTGTTTCGAGTTACTAATCTTAGCAACTAAACCGGTATCAAATACCCAGGGGCTACTATGAACACTAGTAAAGTACACAACAATAACATGTATATCAAATATACCTTTGTTCATTTTGCCATCCTTCTTATCTGTCAAATACTTGGGGCAGTTCTGCTTCGAGTGACCAGTCCCTTTGCAGTAGAAGGACTCAGTTCCATCCTTTGGTCCAGCTTTGGGCTTCTTCCTGAGAGTGACAACTTGCTTGCCATTCTTCTTGAAGTCCCCTTTCTTTCCCTTTGCCCTTTTTCTTGAAACTAGCGGTCTTGTTAACCATCAACACTTGATTCTCTTTCTTGATTTCTACCTTTGCCGATTTCAGCATCGCGAAATGCTCGAGAATCGTTTTCGTTATCCCTTGCATATTATAGTTCATCACGAAGTTCTAGTAACTTGGTGATAGTGACTAGAGAACTCCGTCAATCACTATCTTATCTAGAAGATTAACTCCCACTTGATTCATGCGATTGTAGTACCCAGACATTCTGAGCACATGCTCACTAGTTGAGTTATTCTCCTCCATCTTGTAGGAAAAGTACTTGTCAGAGGTCTCATACCTCTTAACACGGGCATGAGCCTGAAATATCATTTTCAGCTGTTGGAACATCTCATATGCTCCATGGAGTTCAAAATGTTTTTGAAGTCCCGGTTTTAAGCCGTAAAGCATGGTGCACTAAACTATCAAGTAGTAATCGTACCCGAGCTTGTCAAACATTCATAACGTCTGCATCTGCTCTTGCAATAGGTCTATCACCTAGCGGTGCATCAAGGACATAATTCTTCTGTGCAGGAGTGAGGATAATCCTCAGATCATGCACCCAGTCCGCATCATTGCTAATATCATCTTTCAACTTAGTTTTCTCTAGGAACATATCAAAAAACATAGGGGCGTATATGCAAAAACTATCAGTACTAAGTTCATGATAAATTAAGTTCAATTAATCATATTACTTAAGAACTCCCACTTAGATAGACATCCCTCGAGTCATCTAAATGATTACATGATCCATATCAACTAAACCATGTCCGATCATCACGTGAGATGGAGTAGTTTTCAATGGTGAACATGTCTATGTTGATCATATCTACTATGTGATTCACGTTTGACCTTGTTGGATTACGGGTTCCGACAAACCCTTGAGGTTCAAAAACTGGGGTGCGCACGAAGATATCTCTCCCCCTAGCCCTCACTCTCGCAACGATCTAAAAGTCTAGCTCGCCAAACCCGAGGAACAAGGGACACGAGAGTTTATACTGATTTGGGACACCGTTGAGGTGTAATACCCTACTCCAGTGTGGTGTGGTGGATTGCCTTGTAGGATGGGGATGAACAAGTACAAGGGAAGAACAGCCTCCTAAGGAGAGGTGTTCTTGAGCTCGATGAGCTTGTGTGGTTGGGGATGATCTGAATGATCCATCCCCTCCTATGGTGGTGGCTAGTCCTATTTATAGAGGCGCTGGTCCTCTTCCCAAATATTAGGCGGGAAGGATCCCACAACGGCCAATTTGAAGGGGGACAACTAGTACAAGTTATCTTGACAAAAGGTGGTCTTCGCCTAGCAAAGACTCTGGTGGTGACGCCGGCGTGGGCTCCATGATGACCTCTGTCTTGCCGTCCTGCTGGTCTTGGTCTTGTTGCACCGATATGGAAACCTTTGCCTGACACCTCAGGACTCCTCGCCTGCGCCTGCCTCTTTAGCACCAAAGAGGAAACTGGCACTCTGCGCCCGCTGGCGCCCGCCTGGCCTTGGTCGTCATGGCTCACGGCATGGGAACCTCATGAGGTGCCCCTCGCCTTGATCTCTCCGCTCCTCGCGAGCCAGCCTAGTGAGGCTGCCCCTGAGGAGGTCTTGTTTCATTCGCCTCGCGAGGCTTGGCCCCTCGCGAGGTTCTTGAGTGTTGGTTGATGAAGATGGGCCGTACCAGGCCGCTGGTGGAGCCACACCCTGGGCCATAGGCAGGCAAGTCTGGGTACCCCCATTCCCAGGATGCCGACAGTAGCCCCCGGGCCCAAGGTGCGCTCGCGCTTGGCTTCGCGGTAAAGCCAAGGGTCAAGTGCGGAGCGCCGCGAGCCCTAACAGCCCGCGGCCTTGATTGACGCATGGCGATTGACAGGACGTGGGCGTCTCCGCTTCCCCACGTTGCCTGGGCAACTTCCCGACTTGACATGTCCCTGTTGCATGCATAAAAAGGCCATTATTACCTTAGATCGTGGAGCCCGACGGTTGGCCTCCTCCTGGCTATAAATGGGAAGGGGGGCGGAGCCCCCATCACCCACCTCTTCCTCCACTCCTCCTACTTCTTCTTCTTCCTTGCCACGACATCCATGGCGCCAGTGAAGAGGTTCTCGGCCTCCGAGTAGGGGAAAGCTCGCCAGGAGGGGCCCGGCTCGCTACCCCGGAAGAGGGGGCGCGGCCGCCCGCACAAGCATGCTGTGACCCCGCTGCGGTCCCTCATGGGCGTGGGCGGACTCCTTCGGGGTCCGGCGCCGTCATTGGCGGCCAGGACGGTGCTCCTTCGCGCGGCGGGAGCTGCCTTGGTCGGGGCAGCCCCATTGATGAGGGGAGGTTCGCCTTGGTCGCCCGGCCTCCCCGACCGCGCTTCCACTCGGCGGATCTGCTGCCAGAGTTTTTCATGTGCTCGGCGAACCCGACTGGCACCTGGCTTCAACTTCCGTGCTCCTTTGCCGGCAAACTGCCGGCCCCAGGTCCCGGCGGCCTCTGGCTGCGGGCTGACGACTGCTGCAGCAAGGCTTCATGGGTCGTGGTGGAGGTCTCCGCTGCGGGCAACGTAGCCCTGGCCCGCGGCTGGCAGACGTTCGCCCACGCGCGCGGTCTGGGCAGGCGGTGCACCCTCCACTTCAAGTACGACGGCGCAACGACCCTCTTCGTGAGGGTGTTCGGGGAAGACGGTCGCCGCGCCGGATGTTGTCCTGAAGACGATGACGATGGTGGCGAGGTGCTTGGCCTTGGCGATGGCCATTGATACGTCTCCAATGTATCTATAATTTTTTATTGTTACATGCTATTATATTACCTGCTTTGGATGTTTAATGAGCTTTAATATGCACTTTTATATTATTTTTGGGACTAACCTATTAACTGGAGGCCCAGTGCCAGTTTCTGTTTTTGCCTATTTTAGTGTTTCACAGAAAAGGAATATCAGACGAAAGTCAAACGGAGCGAAACCTTCGTGAGGATCTTTCTTGGAACAAACATCATCCAAGAGACTTGGAGTGGAAGTGAGAGACGCAATGCGGCGGCCACGAGGTAGGAGGGTGCGCCCAGGGGGGTAGGCGCGCCCCCACCCTCGTGGGCCCCTTGTAGCTCCACCGACCTACTTCTTTCGCCTATATATACTCTTATACCCTGAAAACATCCAGGGGAGCCACGAAACCACTTTTCCACTGCCGCAACCTTTTGTACACGTGAGATGCCATCTTGGGACCTTTTCCGGCGATTTGTCGGAGGGGGATTCGATCACAGAGGGCTTCTACATCAACACCATAGCCTCCCCAATGATGTTTGAGTAGTTTACCATAGACCTTCGGGTCCATAGTTATTATCTAGTTTGCTTGTTGTCTCTGTTTTTGGTTCTCAATACAAAGTTCTCCTCGATGTTCTTGGAGATCTATTCAATGTAATATTTTTTGCGGTGAGTTTGCCGAGATCGGATGAATTGTGGGTTTATTATCAAGATTATCTATGAACAATATTTGGTTCTTCTCTGAATTCTTATATGCATGATTTGATATCTTTGCAAGTCTCTTTGAATTATCGGTTTAGTTTGGCCTACTAGATCGATCTTTCTTGCAATGGGAGAAGTGCTTAGCTTTGGGTTCAATGCTGTGGTGTCCTTTCCCAGTGACAACAGGGGCAGCAAGGCACGTATTTTATTGTTGCCATCGAGGATAAAAATATGAGGTTTATATCATATTGCTTGAGTTTATCCCTCTACATCATGTCATATTGCCTAAAGCGTTACTCTATTCTTATGAACTTAATACTCTAGATGCATGCTGGATAGCGGTCGATGTGTGAAGTAATAGTAGTAGATGCAGAATCGTTTCGGTCTACTTGACACGGACGTGATGCCTATGTTCATGATCTTGCCTAGATATTCTCATAACTATGCGCTTTTCTATCAATTGCTCGACAGTAATTTTTCACCCGCCGTAATATATGGTATCATGAGAGAAGCCACTAGTGAAACCTATGGCTCCCGGGTCTATTTTACATCATATTACTTTCCCGTCAACTTTCCACCGTTTATTTTGCAATCTTTACTTTCCAATCTATACAACAAAAATACCAAAAATATTTATCCTATTATCTCTATCATATCTCACTTTTGCAAGTGGCCGTGAAGGGATTGACAACCCCTTTATCGCGTTGGTTGCAAGGTTCTTGATTGTTTGTGCAGGCACTAGGCGTTTTGCGTGTAGTATCCTACTGGATTGATACCTTGGTTCTCAAAAACGGAGGGAAATACTTACGCTGCTTTGCTGCATCACCCTTTCCTCTTCAATGGAAACCAACGCATGCTCAAGAGGTAGCAAGAAGGATTTCTGGCGCCGTTGCCGGGGAGATCTACGCCAAGTCAAGACATACCAAGTACCCATCATAAACTCTTCTCCCTCGCATTACATTATTTGCCCTTCGCCTCTCGTTTTCCTCTCTCCCACTTCTAAAACGATTTTCGAAAACCTTTGCCTTTTCTTCGCCCTTGTTCCGTCCGTCCTTCTGTTTGCTCGTATTCCCATGTGCCTTCTATTTGCTTGCATCCTCACTTGCTAAAAATCTATTTATATGGATCCTCATCTACTTGCTAATCTTTTTAAAAGATCTAATTATGATGAACCAATTGCTAGTGAGTTGAGTGCACTGGATTATCTTTATGAGGTTTTGGTTTAAACTCGTGAATCTGAAAACTTTGATGAAGTGTTGAAAGAAGAAAATTATAATGTGATTTAGTATAGCCCCTAGAATGAAAAGCATGATTGCAATGATGTTATTACAAGTTCTATTAATGTCAATTGTGTTAATGATATGCAAAACCCTAAGCTTGGGGATGCTAGTTTTGCTATGTCCACTACTTGTTGCAATGATCATGATTGGGGTGATTCTTCTTATGATCTTGAAAATTTATTTAAGCCCCATGATGAATATGAGATTGATAATAGTGTTTGGAATATTATTGAAAGTGGGTTTGGAAGAGTTTCGACTTTAGATCCCACATATTTGGAGAATATTCAATCTTATGAATTTTTTGATAAAAGTGGGTTTGGAGAGGTCATGACTTTAGTTAATGTTAATCCCACTATTTTGGAAGAGTGTCAACTTTGCATGCATGTGGACCGTGTTAAAAATATTTGATGTGATAGCTATTTTGTTGAATTTTCTTATGATCCCACATGTAATTATTATGATAGGGGAAAATATGATTGTAGAAATTTTCATGTTACTAAATTACCTCTTGTTATGTTGAGATTGCTATTGTTTCTTTCTCCTTCCTTGCATATGCTAGTCTTTGCTTGCTATGATAATTTGTTTGCCTATAATATGCCTATGCATAGGAAGTATGTTAGACTTAGATGTGTTTTTTCACATGCTATATGATGCTCTCTTTGTGTTTCAATTTCTATGTTTCATGTGAGCATCATTAAAAATTTCAATGCCTAGCTAGGGGCGTTAAACGATAGCACTTGTTGGGAGGCAACCCAATTTTATTTTTGTTCCTGTTTAGTAATAAATAAATCATCTATCCTCCGTTATGATTGTGTTTTTTATGTTTTAATTAGTGTTTGTGCCAAGTAAAGCCTTTAGGATCTTCTTGGGTGATTGTTGTTTGATCTTGCTCATAAAAACAGAAGTATGCGCTCACAAGAATAATTTTCATTTTTTACCAGAGATCAATAAAATACCAATTCCAACTGCAGTAGATCGACATACAAATTATTTAGGTCTTCCAAAGTTTTCAGAATTTTTGGAGTTACAGAAGTATTCGAAACCTCCAGATTTCTACGGACTGTTCTGTTTTTGACAGATTCTGTTTTTCATGTGTTGTTTGCTTATTTTGATGCATCTATGGCTAGTATCGGGGGGTATGAACCATAGAGAAGTTGTAATACAGTAGGTTTAACACCAGTATAAATAAAGAATGAGTTCATTACAGTACCTTAAAGTGGTGATTTGCTTTCTTATACTAACGGAGCTCATGAGATTTTCTGTTGTATTTTGTGTTGTGAAGTTTTCAAGTTTTTGGGTAAAGATTTGATGGCTTTTGGAACAAGGAGTGGCAAGAGCCTAAGCTTCGGGATGCCCATGGCACCCCAAGGTAAAATTCAAGGGCAACCAAAAGCCTAAGCTTGGGGGTGCCCGGAAGGTATCCCCTCTTTCGTCTTCATCTATCGGTAACTTTACTTAAGGCTATATTTGTATTCACCACATGATATGTGTTTTGCTTGGAGCGTCTTGTATGATTTGAGTCTTTACTTTTTAGTTTACCACAATCATCCTTTCTGTAAACATCTTTTGGGAGAGACACACATGAATTGAAATTTATTAGAATACTCTATGTGCTTTACTTATATCTTTTGAGCTAGATAATTTTGCTCTAGTACTTCACTTATATATATATATATTAGAGCACGGTGGTGGTTTAATTTTATAGAAATTATTGATCTCTCATGCTTCACTTATATTATTTTGAGAGTCTTTTAGAACAACATGGTAATTTGATTTTGTTATAAAATTAGTCCTAATATGATGGGCATCCAAGTTAGGTATAATAAAAACTATCATATAGTGCATTGAATAGTTTGATACTTGATAATCGTTTTGAGATATAAAGATGGTGATACTAGAGTAGTGCTATTTGAGTAATTGTGAAATTGAGAAATACTTGTGTTAAGGTTGGAAAGTCCCGTAGCATGCACGTATGGTAACCGTTGTGTGACAAATTTGAAGCATGAGGTGTTCTTTGAGTGCCTTCCATATGAGTGGCGGTCGGGGATGAGCGATGGTATTTCACCACCAATCTATCCCTCTAGGAACATGCGCGTAGTGCTTAGTTTTGATGACTTGTATATTTTTGCAATAAGTATGTGAGTTCTTTATGACTAATGTTGAGTTCATGGATTAGACGCACTCTCACCCTTCCACCATTGCTAGCCTCTCTTGTGCCGCGCAACTTTTGCCGGTACCATAAACCCATCATTTACCTTCCTCAAAACATCCACCATACCTACCTATTATGGCATTTCCATAGCCATTTCGAGATATATTGCCATGCAACTTTCCACCATTCTGTTTATTATGACATGCTTCATCATAGTCATATTGCTTTGCACGATCATGTAGTTGACATCGTATTCGTGGCAAAGCCACCGCTCATAATTTTTTTATACATGTCACTCTTGAATCATTGCACATCCCGGTACACCGCCGGAGGCATTCACATAGAGTCATATTTTGTTCTAAGTATCGAGTTATAATTCTTGAATTGTAAGTAAATAAAAGTGTGATGATCTTCATTATTAGAGCATTGTCCAATGTGAGGAAAGGATGATGGAGACTATGATTCCCCCACAAGTCGGGATGAGACTCCGGACGAAAAAAGAAGAGGCCATAAAAAAGAGCAGGCCCAAAAAATATAATAAATGAGAGAAAAAGAGAGAAGGGGCAATGTTACTATCCCTTTTCCACACTTGTGCTTCAAATTAGCACCATGATCTTCATGATAGAGAGTCTCTTAGGTTGTCACTTTCATATACTAGTGGGAATTTTTCATTATAGAACTTGGCTTGCATATTCCAATTATGGGCTTCCTCAAATTGCCCTAGGTTTTCGTGAGCAAGCAAGTTGGATGCACACACTTAGTTTCTTTTGTTGAGCTTTCATACACTTATAGCTCTAGTTCATCCGTTGCATGGCAATCCCTACTCACTCACATTGATATCTATCGATGGGCATCTCCATAGCCCATTGATACGCCTAGTTGATGTGAGACTATCTTCCTCCCTTTTGTCTTCTCCACAACCACCATCCCATTCCACCTATAGTGCTATGTCCATGGCTCGCGCTCATATATTGCGTAAAAGTTGAAAAAGTTTGAAAAGGCTAAGTATGAAACAATTGATTGGCTTGTCATCGGGGTGTGCATGATGGGAGCATTTTATGTGACAAAGATGAAGCATGGCCAAACTATATGATTTTGTAGGGATGAGCTTTCTTTGGCTATGTTATTTTGAGAAGACATAATTGCTTGGTTAGTATGCTTGAAGTATTATTATTTTTATGTCAATACTAAACTTTTGTATTGAATCTTGGATCTAAACATTCATGCCACAATAAAGGAAATTACATTGAAAATTATGTTAGGAAGCATTCCACATAAAAAAACCTGTTTTTATCATTTACCTACTCGAGGACGAGCAGGAATTAAGCTTGGGGATGCTGATACGTCGACAATGTATCTATAAGTTTTGATTGTTCCATGCTTTTATATTATCTGTTTTGGATGTTTAATGGGCTTTAATATGCACTTTTGTATTATTTTTGGGACTAACCTATTAACCGGAGGCCCAATGTTAGTTTCTGTTTTTTTGCCTATTTTAGTGTTTCGCAGAAAAGGAATATCAAACAGAATCCAAACGGAACGAAACTTTCGCGAGGATCTTTCTTGGAACAAACGTCATCCAGGAGACTTGGAGTGGAGTTCAGAGACGCAATGAGGCGGCCACGAGGTAGGAGGGCGCACCCAGGGGTAGGCGTGCCCCCACCCTCGTGGGTCCCTCGTAGCTCCACCAACCTACTTCTTTCGCCTATATATACTCTTATACCCTGAAAACATCCAGGGGAGCTACGAAACCATTTTTCCACCGCCGCAACCTTCTGTACCCGTGAGATGCCATCTTGGGGCCTTTTCCGGTGATTTGCCGGAGGGGGATTCGATCACGGAGGGTTTCTACATCAACACCATAGCCTCTCCGATGATGTGTGAGTAGTTTACCAGAGACCTTTGGGTCTTATTAGCTAGATGGATTGTTCTCTCTCTTTGGTTCTCAATACAACATTCTCCTCAATGTTCTTGGAGATCTATTCGATGTAATACTTTTTGCGGTGTGTTTGCCGAGATCCGATGAATTGTGGGTTTATGATCAAGATTATCTATGAACAATATTTGGTTCTTCTCTGAATTCTTATATGCATGATTTGATATCTTTGCAAGTCTCTTCGAATTATCGGTTTAGTTTGGCCTACTAGATTGATCTTTCTTGCAATGGGAGAAGTGCTTAGCTTTGGGTTCAATCTTGTGGTGTCCTTTCCCAGTGACAGCAGGGGCAGCAAGGCATGTATTGTATTGTTGCCATCGAGGATAAACAGATGGGGTTTATATCATATTGCTTGAGTTTATCCATCTACATCATGTCATCTTGCCTAAAGCGTTACTTTGTTCTGATGAACATAATACTCTAGATGCATGCTGGATAGCGGTAGATGTGTGGAGTAATAGTAGTAGATGCAGAATCGTTTCGGTCTACTTGACACGGACGTGATGCTTATGTTCATGATCATGCCTAGATATTCTCATAACTATGCACTTTTCTATCAATTGCTCGACAGTAACTTGTTCACCCACCGTAATATATGCTATCATGAGAGAAGCCACTAGTGAAACCTATGTCCCCCGGGTCTATTTTACATCATATTAGTTTCCCGTCAACTTGCCACCGTTTATTTTGCAATCTTTACTTTCCAATTTGTACAACAAAAATACCAAAAATATTTATCTTATTATCTCTATCAGATCTCACTTTTGCAAGTGGCCGTGAAGGGATTGACAACCCCTTTATTGTGTTGGTTGCAAGGTTCTTGATTGTTTGTGCAGGTACTAGGCGATTTGTGTGTAGTCTCATACTGGATTGATACGTTGGTTCTCAAAAACTGAGGGAAATACTTATGCTACTTTGCTGCATCACCCTTTCCTCTTCAAGGGAAAACCAACGCATGATCAAGAGGTAGCAGCCGTGGCGAGCACGCGGGTGACCTTTCCCTCGGCGCCGACCGCGGCTCGCCCAGCTACGATAGCTCCTCCTCCGGCAAAAGATCCAGCAGCGGTGGCTACGACCAGCTGCCACACCGTCGGGCCCGCTTCGAGGATGGTGGCGGCTCATCCCGTCATCGCGCCCTGGTGAAGCGTGAGGAGGGCTCTGGCTGAGTCCGGGGGCCAACCCTCGTGAGCAGCCGCGCCGCAGGAGCCGCTTTTGCTTGTCCTCTCTTTCCCTTTCCCCTGCATTGTCAGAAAGTAATTCGGGGCTTACAAGGGTGTGTAATGAACCGTGGTGCTTATGTTGCTTTTATGATGCGTTTATTGTTTCCGAGTTGTGTTGTGAGATCTATGCCTTATATGGGTGTAGAGGGATAACTTAGCTCGACGCGTCCGGGGTAGCTTTGACCTCGTGAGGGCGCGCGTCTCTGGGCACCTGGTAGGGCTTCCCCACTATTGATTCGGGTAGCATCGCGAGGCTGCAGAAACTTGTTAGAAATCTTTAACCCTTCCTTCGTGAGGCCTCAGATATGGGCTGGTTAGGGCCAAACGCACCGCGTCGCGGTACCCATGGGGCACAAACTAAAAAGGGGGATGCGTCGATCAAGAACTCAGACGAGAACGCTCCGCAGAGACCAGGGGAGTGCGCTCGCGCACACTACCTGTCCAACCCCCCTCACGGGGTGTGCGAGGGAGAGTGTCAGGCAACTGCCACCCTCCCTGGCGAAAAACAAAGGATCGAGGGAAGAAACAGGAAGAAGAGGCAAGCCAACGAGAAACGCGGGAACTCCAAATTTCATTAAAGTGAAAGAGGCAAGTCAACTACAAAAAGCAAATGAACAGTCGCGTCCGGCACCTAGTCTAGTCTTCTCACCAGCGCGGAGCTAAGTGTTGTCACTAGGACATGGGAGGGAGCCCCCGAGGCCCGAGGGCGGCACTCCTGAGACTCCGGGGCATGTACAGCCCCACTCATTATTACGTGAGTGTCACGAGCGGAGACCTTCACAGGCACTGGGCCTTGCTTCATGGGTAGAACTTCTGGAGGTGTTGGATGTTCCAGGCGTTCTGGATGGGGAACCCGTCCTGCGTCTCCAGGCGCACGGCGCCAGGCCTGGAGACGTGGGCAATCCTAAACGGGCCCTCCCACATGGGTGAGAGCTTATGCAGTCTTCCCTGGAGAGCACCTGCCTCAGGACGAGATCGCCCACCTCAAGTGTCCTGGAGCGGACGCTGCGACAGTGGTACCGTCGCAGCGCTTGCTGGTATCTTGTTGCTCAGAGCGAGGCTTCACGACGGCGTTCCTCCCCCTGCACGAGGTCGATCCCCCGCATGGCGTCCTGCTGCATCTCATCAAACGCAAGGACCCGCACAGAGCGATGCCTAACCTCGTGAGGGAGAACCGCTTCTGCTCCGTAGATGAGGAAGAACGGGGTCTCTCCTGTTGGCTCGGTGGCGGTGGTGCAGATGGACCACAACACAGACTGGAGCTCATCGTGCCAGCCCCTGCCGCAGGCTTCGAGCTTCTTCTTGAAGGACCGGGTCTTGAGGCCTCTCAGGACCTCGGCATTGGCGCGCTCAGCTTGGCAGTTGCTCCTGGTGTGTGCCACCGAAGCGTAGCAAATCTGCATTCCAAGGTTAGCACAATAGGTCTTGAAGAGATTGCTAGTGAACTGCGATCCGTTGTCGGTGATGATGCGGTTAGGGACCCTGAACCGGCTTACGAGGACCTTGATGAACTTAACTGCTGACCTGGCTGGGATGGTGCGGACGGCTTAAACCTCTGCCCATTTGGTGAACTTGTCGATGGCGATGTAGAGGTAGCGGTAGCCCCCAAGCGCTCGCGGGAACGGATCCAGGATGTCCAGCCCCCAGACCGCTAAGGGCCACGAAAGCAGGATAGTCTGGAGGCCCTGAGCCGGCTGGTGGATTTGCTTGGCGTGGAACTAGAAGGCCTCGCAGGACCTTACCAGCTCGGTCGCGTCGTTGGGTGCCGTGGGCCAGTAGAACCCGCTGCGAAATGCCTTGCCAACCGGGGTACACGACAATGAGTGATGCCCGCAGTCTCCACCGTGTATGTCAGCCAGCAGCTTGTTCCCTTGCTCCTTGGAGATACATCGCAAGGAAACATCATTTGGTCGTTTTCTGTACAGCTCACCGTCCTCGATGCAGTATGCCATAGCCTGCTGGGCCACGCGCTCCACGTCCTCCTCCTTTTCCGGCAGTGTCCCATGCACCAGATATGCCTTGAATTCCTTGGTCCAGCAGCCCTCCTGAGGCTCGAGCGCCAGGAGCAGGCGTGCTCCTAAGGCCGAGCCGCAAGCGGGGGCTCCCGAGGCTCGTGGCTGAGGGAGTTCTTCTCGAGGTGATGTAGTCTCCGCGATCGCAGGGGTCGCCGAAGGCTTGAAGAGTCGCCCTTCGAAGACACCAGGTTCTTGGGGTAGCCGCCTCGACGCCTTCTTGGCGATTTCGTCAGCCTCCTTGTTGGTGCCGCGTGGCACATGCTGCAGCTCTAGGCCGAGGAATTGCTTCTCCATCTTGCGCACTTCCGTGAGGTATGCCTCCATATGCTCATCCCTTGGCTCGTACACCTTGTTGGAGAAGTTGACGAGGAGCTGCGAGTCACCCCTAATGGTGAGACGCTTCACCCCCAAGGCTACGGAGGCCTTGAGGCCAGCGATCAACCGCTCGTACTCCGTGATGTTGTTGGAGACATTCTCACCCCGCTGGAAGCAGAGCTGCACGACATAATATAGCTTGTCTTGGGTGGGTGAGATGAGCACAGCGCCAGCCCCCGCGCCTTGTCGTGTGAAAGCGCCATCGAAGTACATGACCCAGCCTTCCGGTGCTTCATTTCCAGCCGGGAGGGATCAGCTCTCGCCCGCTTCGGGCTCCGGAGCGTCGATCCATTCCGCTACGAAGTCGGCAAGCGCAGGTCCCCTTGATAACCCTGGTCGTGCTGAACTCCAACAGAAATGCTTGCAGTTCAGTGTTCCATTTCAGCGACTCTCCTTGCTGGATTGGGGCTCCAGAGCACCCTCTCCAGGGGGTAGGCTGTGACGACCTTAATCGGGTGGCCTTGGAAATAATGGCGCAACTTGCATGAGGCCACGAGGAGCGCGAGTAAGAGCTTCTGCGGCATTGGGTATCATGCTCTCGCATCTCGTAGCACAGTGCTGACAAAGTATATTGGGTGCTCGACGAGGGTGGGAGCGTCAACGGAGCCTGTGTCCTGAGGTGGGGGGACCTCAGGAGCCAGGTCGCCCATCTGGGCCTCCGCGGGCTCTTGTACGCAGTCTTGTGGGGTGTGATCGTCTGTGGGCATCATGTTGGCTTTAGTGGCGCCGTCTTGTGACTGCACCATTCCAGCTGGGGGCGGGTATTGCGCTACGGGTTCTTGGTTCGGCGCTCCTTTCGAATCGCCACCAATGCCGCGCTGGCAGAGTGAGGCATAGCGGCCAGATAGAGCACTAGAGGATCGAGGGGGCGAGGTGCCACCATCACCGGTGGGCTGGTTAGGTATCTCTTGACGTTTTGAAGCACCAGATCTGCCTCTGGGGTCCATTCAAATGGGCCTTTCTTGTTCATCATCTTGAAGAACGGCAGAGAGCACTCCCCCAACTTGGAGATGAAGTGCCCCAGTGAGGTCACGCAGCTTGCAAGTTTCTGCATTTCCTTGAGAGTTTGTGGTGGGCTCATGTCTTCTGTCGCCTTGACCTTCTCGGGGTTAGCCTCGATCCCTCTGTGAGAAACGAGGAAACCCACCAGCATGCCGGAGGGGACACCGAACACGCACTTCTTCGGGTTGAGCCACAAATCCACCTGGCGCAGGCTAGCGAAGGTCTCCTCCAGGTCCTGAATCAGGGTTCTCGCCTCCCGAGCTTTAACCATGATGTTGTCAACGTAGGCTTCAACGTTTCTGCCGAGCTGCCGACCCAGGGCGATGTGCATCAGCCGATGGAAGGTCGCCCCAGCGTTGCGCAGTCCGAACGGCATGCAGGTGTAGCAGTACACTCCGCACGGGGTCAGGAAGGCGGTCTTCTTCACATCCTCCACTTCCATCTTGATCTGGTGGTAGCCCGAGAACGCGTCCAAGAAGCACAACATGTCGCACTCGATGGTGGAGTCGACGATCTGATCGATACGCGGAAGTGGGAACGGGTCTTGGGAACAGGCCTTGTTGAGGTTGGTGAAATCGACACACATGCGTTCCTTCCCGCCATTCTTTGGCACGACAACGGGGTTCGCCAGCCACTCCGGGTACCGAACCTCACGAATGACACCTGCCGCCTCCAGCTTGCGAGTTTCGTGGACGATGAAGGACTGCTTCTCCGTGGACTGTCGCCGTGCCTTCTACTTCACAGGGCACACATTGGGGCACACCCTTCAGTGATGCTCGATTACCCCCCTTGGGACCCCTACCAGCTGCTTGGGTTCCCAGGAGAGTACCTCCTTGTTTGCACGCAAGAACTACACTAATGCCTCCTCCTGACCCGGGTCGAGGCTGGCGCCTATGGTGAAGGTTGCCCCGAGGATCCACCTTCCTCGACCAGCACTTGCTTTATTTCAGCCTGGTCTTGAGTGAACAACTGCTTCTTCTTTGCCGGTGCAGCTTCCTTAGCCCCTGGGGTGGCTTCGCCGGCCGGGCGCGCTGCCGGCTGCAGCCCTGAAGGTAAGCTTGAGAGCCGCCAGAGCTTCCTTGGTGTCTCCGGCCACAGTGAGGACGCCGCTGCTGCCCGGCATCTGCATGAGGTTGTAGGTCGGATGGGTCGCTGCCATGAACTGAGCCAAAGCAGGGTACCCGAGGATGGCGTTGTACGGGAGGCCAATGCAGGCGACGTCGAAGTCGATGAGTTCAGTGCAGTAGTTGTCCCGGGTATCGAAGGTGACCGGGAGGCGTATCTGCCCCAAGGGGCTAGTAGACCCGCTGCCGACTCCGGAGAAAGTCCTGGTGGGGCGGAGCCGGCCGTACGACACGTGAAGCAAGCCGAAAGCTTCCATGGAGAGCACGTTGAGGCCTGCTCCGCCGTTGATGAGGGTCTTGGTCATGCCAACGTTGCATATGGTGGGCGTGCAGAGCATTGGGAGCGCACCCGGGCCGGCCGTGGTTACGGGGTGATCCCCTGAGTCAAAGGTGAGGTCAGCCTTGGGCACCGCCCATCCTGGAGGGGCTCCTCGCTGCACACAGGCGGCTCCGATCTGGCGGAAGAACTGCTTGGTGTGGCGGTCCGAGGGTGGTGCCCGTGAGCCGCCGAGGAGGGCTGCGATGGCGAAGGGTGCAGGTGCCACGAAGCGTGCGACGAAAAGGCCGTGTAGCTCCTCCTAGGAGGCTACAGAGGATCCCGACAGGTTGAGCAGCCAGGCGCGCGGCGTGCCAGCGAGGACCATGGGGAACCAGTTGCCCATGACCTTGTCGTCGCCCCAGCTTCCAAGACGGCCTCCTCGTATGGCAGCAGGAAGGTCGAGGGACCCGCCGCGCCGTTGTAGCAGGGCAGCATCTCCGGCTTGAACTTGCATGGCCACTGCACCTGCTGCAGGGTGGGGGTGAAGGCCCTGAGCCCCTCGGCGCCGTCGGGGTTGCTCGCTGATCCAGTCGGAGGAGCCGCGCTGGCCATGGGGACCGATCGGAGAGGCGGAGCCGACGGAGGGATGGAACTCCGGCACACCCCTACATGGCATGCCAAATGTCGGATTACGGGTTACGGCAAACCCTTGAGGTTCGAACACTAGGGCGCGCACGAAGATCTCCCTCCCCCTAGCTCTCACTCTCGCAATGATCTAAAAGTCTAGCTCGCCAAACCCGAGGAACAAGGGACATGACAGTTTATACAGGTTCAGGCCACCGTTGCGGCGTAATACCCTACTCCAGTGTGGTGTGGTGGATTACCATGTAGGCTGGGGATGAACAAGTACAAGGGAAGAACAGCCTCCTGAGGAGAGGTGTTCTTGAGCTCGATGAGCTTGTGTGATTGGGGATGATCTGAATGATCCGCCCCCCTCCTATGGTGGTGGCTAGTCCTATTTATAGAGGCCCTGGACCTCTTCCCAAATATTAGGCGGGAAGGGATCCCACAACGACTAATTTGAAGGGGGACAACTAGTACAAGTTATCCTGACAAAAGGTGGTCTTCACCTGGCAAAGACTCTGGTGGTGACGCCGTCGTGGGCTCCGTGATGACCTCCATATTGTCGTCCTGTTGGTCTTGGTCACGTTGCACTGATATGGAAACCTTTGCCTGACGCCTCAGGACTCCTCGCCCGCGCCTGCCTCTTTAGCACCAAAGAGAAACTGGCACTCTGCGTCACTGGCGCCCGCCTGGCCTTGATCGTCATGGCTCACGTTATGGAACCTCACGAGGTGCCCCTCGCCTTGATCTCTCTGCTCCTCGCGAGCCAGCCTAGTGAGGCTGCCCCTGAGGAGGCCTTTTGTTGTCCGCCTCGCGAGGCTTGGCCCCTCGCGAGGGTCTTGAGTGTTGGTTGATGAAGATGGGCCGTACCAGGCCGCTGGTGGAGCCACTCCCCGGGCCGTAGGCAGGCAAGTCAGGGTACCCCTGTTCCCAGGACGCCAACAGACCTTTCGGTCTCTAGTGTTCCGAGGCCATGTCTGTACATGCTAGGCTCGTCAAGTTTAACTTGAGTATTCTGAATGTGAAAAACTGTCTTGCACCCTTTGTATATGAACGTAGAGCTTATCACACCCGATCATCACGTGGTGTCTTGGCATGATGAAATGTTGCGACGGTGCATACTCAGGGAGAACACTTATACCTTGAAGTTTTAGTGAGGGATCATCTTATAATTCTACCGCCGTACTAAGCAAAATAAGATGCATAAAAGATAAACATCACATGCAATCAAAATATGTGATATGATATGGCCATCATCATCTTGTGCCTTTGATCTCCATCTCCAAAGCACCGTCATGATTTCCATCTTCTCCGGCTTGACACCTTGATCTCCATCGTAGCGTCGTTGTCGTCTCGCCAACTATTGCTTCTACAACTATCGCTAACGCATAGTGATAAAGTGAAGCAATTACATGGCAATTGCATTTCATACAATAAATCGACAACCATAAGGCTCCTGCCAGTTGCCGATAACTTTTACAAAACATGATCATCTCATACAAGAATGTATATCACATCATGTCTTGACCATATCACATCACAACATGCCCTGCAAAAACAAGTTAGACGTCCTCTACTTTGTTGTTGCAAGTTTTACGTGGCTACTATGGGCTTCTAGTAAGAATCGTTCTTACCTACGCATCAAAACCACAACGGTGATTTATCAAGTTTGTTGTTTTAACCTTCAGCAAGGACCGGCCGCAGTCAAATTCGATTCATCTAAAGTTGGAGAAATAGGCACCCGCCAGCCACCTTTATCCAAAACTAATTGCATGTCTGTCGGTGGAACCCGTCTCATGAACGTGGTCATGTAAGGTTGGTCCGGGCCGCTTTATCCAACAATACCGCCGAATCAAAATAAGACATTGGAGGTAAGAAGTATAAAGATCACCGCCCACAACTCTTAGTGTTCTATTTGTGCATATCATCTACGAATAGACCTGGCTCTGATGCCACTGTTGGGAAACATAGCATATGCAATTTCAAAAATTTCCTACGCTCATGCAAGATCTATCTTGGAGATGCATAGCAACAAGAGGGGGATAGTGTGTCTACGTACCCTTGTAGACCGAAAGCGGAAGCGTTTGACAACGTGATTGATGTAGTCGAACTTCTTCTCGTTCTGACCGATCAAGCACCGAACGTACGACACCTCTGAGTTCTGCACATGTTCAGCTCGATGACGTCCCTCAAACTCTTGATCCAACAAAAGTATCGAGCGAGAGTTCCGTTAGCATAAAGGCGTGGTGATAGTGATGGTGAAGTGATCCACGCAGGGCTTCGCCTAAGCACTACGAAGATATGACCGAAGGCGTAAACTATGGTGGGGGCGCTGTATACGGCTAATAATGTTTGTTGTGTGTTCTAGCGGTGCCCCCCGCACATATATATAGGATGGAGGGGAGGAGAGGCAGCCAAGGGGGCGCCCCATGTAGGAGGAATCCTACTTGGGGTCCTCCCAATTCGGCCTCCCCCCTTTCCTATTCCTATTCGGAGTAGGAAGGGAAGAGGGGGAAGGGGGAATCCTATTCCCTTTTTCCTTTCCTTCTTCCCCTTTCTTTCTCCAATTTGGCCAGCCCATATGGGGGTGGGAACACCAGCCCTTTTATGGCTGGTGTGTTTCCCCTCTTGGCCCATTAGGCCCATATAGCTTGCCGGGGGTTGCCCGAAACCCTTTCTGGTGACCCGGTATGTACCCGGTACCCCCAGAACACTTCTGATGTCCGAATACTATTGTCCTATATATGAATCTTTACCTCTTGACCATTTCGAGACTCCTCATCATGTCTGTGATCTCATCCGGGACTCCGAAAAACATTTGGTCACCAAATCACATAACTCATATAATACAAAATCGTCATCGAACGTTAAGCGTGCGGACCCTACGGGTTCGAGAACTATGAAGACATGAATGAGACACCTCTCCGGTAAATAACGAACAGAAGATCTTTATCGGTCAAACCGTAATGACAACATACGTTATTCCCTTTTGTTGGGGAACATAGTAATTTCAAAAATTTCCTACGCACACGCAAGATCATGGTGATGCATAGCAACGAGAGGGGAGAGTATGTCTACGTACCCTCGTAGACCGAAATCGGAAGCGTTTATCAACGCAGTTGATGTAGTCGTACACCTTCACGATTCGTCCCGATCAAGTACCGAACGTATGGCACCTCCGCGTTCAGCAAACGTTCATCTCGATGACGTCCTCGCCTTCTCTATCCAGCAAGAGGGGTGAAGTAGTAGATGAGTTCTGGCAGCACGACGACGTGGTGACGGTGTTAGTGAAGAACAATCTTTGCAGGGCTTCGCCTAAGCACTACGAAAACCATGACGGAGGATAAACTAGAGGGGACGGGGTTGCTGGCACACGGCTTGGTGTTTCTTGATGTCTCTTGGGTGCTAGCCCGACCCCTCTATTTATATGTTGAGCCTTGGGGTCGAAACTTGGAGTAAAAGCCTCCACAAAGTCGGTTTCACCCGAAAGGCAAGAGTCCTTCTCGGACTCCAGGGCCAGACGCCAGGTTTCCCGGCGTCTGGACCCAGACGCCAGGGACCCTGGCGTCTGGCCCCTACACTCCGCAAAACTTCCTTTTGCTCTTTACAAAAACCTTGTGGGCTTTCCGCTTTGGCCCAAATAAAGTGTTCTCGTACCCAAACATTTCGGGAAACATCCGGAACCCCTTCCGGTGAATTCCGGAACCCTTCCGGAGACCAAACACTATTATCCCATATATCAAACTTTATCTCCGGACCATTCCGAAGTTCCTCGTCATGTCCGTGATCTTATCCGGAACTCCAAACAACATTCGGTTACCAACATACATAACTCATAAATACTATATCGTCAACGAACGTTAAGCGTGCGGACCCTACGGGTTCGAGAACTATGTAGACATGACTGAGACACTTCTCTGGTCAATAACCAATAGCAAAACCTGGATGCCCATATTGGCTCCTACATATTCTATGAAGATCTTTATCGGTCGAACCGCATAAGAACATATGTTGTTCCCTTTGTCATCGGTATGTTACTTGCCCGAGATTCGAATGTCGGTATCTCAATACCTAGTTCAATCTCGTTACCGGCAAGTCTCTTTACTCGTTCCGTAATACATCATCCCGCAACTAACTCATTAGTTACAATGCTTGCAAGGCTTATAGTGATGTGCATTACCGAGTGGGCCTAGAGATACCTCTCCGACAATCGAAGCAAATCCTAATCTCGAAATACGCCAACTGAACAAGTACCTTCGGAGACACCTGTACAGCACCTTTATAATCACCTAGTTACATTGTGACGTTTGGTAGCACACAAAGTGTTCCTCAGGTAAACGGGAGTTGCATAATCTCATAGTCATACGAACATGTATAAGTCATGAACAAAGCAATAGCAACATACTAAACGATCAAATGCTAAGCTAACGGAATGGGTCAAGTCAATCACATCATTCTCCTAATGATGTGATCCCGTTAATCAAATGACAACTCATGTCTATGGTTAGGAAACTTAACCATCTTTGATTAACGAGTTAGTCAAGTAGAGGCATACCAGTGACACTATGTTTGTCTATGTATTCACACATGTATTATGTTTCTGGTTAATACAATTCTAGAATGAATAATAAACATTTATCATGAAATAAGTAAATAAATAATAACTTTATTATTGCCTCTAGGGCACATTTCCTTCAGTCTCCCACTTGCACTAGAGTCAATAATCTAGTTCACATCGCCATGTGATTTAACACCAATAGTTCCCATCATCATGTGATTAACACCCATAGTTCACATCGTCGTGTGACCAACACCCAAAGGGTTTACCAGAGTCAATAATCTAGTTCACATCGCTATGTGATTAACACCCAAAGAGTACAAAGGTGTGATCATGTTTTGCTTGTGAGAGAAGTTTAGTCAACGGGTCTGCCACATTCAGATCCGTACGTATTTTGCAAATTTCTATGTCAACAATGCTCTGCACTGAGCTACTCTAGCTAATGGCTCCCACTTTCAATATGTATCCAGATTAAGACTTAGAGTCATCTGGATCAGTGTCAAAACTTGCATCGACGTAACCCTTTACGACGAACCTTTTGTCACCTCCATAATCGAGAAACAAATCCTTATTCCACTAAGGATAACTTTGACCAATGTCCAGTGATCTACTCCTAGATCACTATTGTACTCCCTTGTAAACTCAAGGTAGGGTATACAATAGTTCTGGTACACAGCATGGCATACTTTATAGAACCTATGGCTGAGGCATAGTGAATGACTTTCATTCTCTTTCTATCTTCTGCCTTGGTCGGGTTTTGAGTCTTACTCAACTTCACACCTTGTAACACAGGCAAGAACTCCTTTTTGACTGTTCCATTTTGAACTACTTCAAAATCTTGTCAAGGTATGTACTCATTAAAAAACTTTATCAAGCGTCTTGATCTATCTCTATAGATCTTGATGCTCAATATGTAAGTAGCTTCACCGAGGTCTTTATTTGAAAAACTCCTTTCAAACACTCCTTTATGCTTTCCAGAAAATTCTACATTATTTCCGATCAACAATATGTCATTCAGATATATTTATCAGAAATGCTGTAGTGCTCCCACTCACTTTCTTGTAAATATAGGCTTCACCACAAGTCTGTATAAAACTATATGCTTTGATCAACTCATCAAAGCGTATATTCCAACTCTGAGATGCTTGCACCGGTCCATAGATGGATCACTGGAGCTTGCACATTTTGTTAGCACCTTTAGGATCGACAAAACCTTGTGGTTGCATCATATACAACTCTTCTTTAAGAAATTCATTAAGGAATGTAGTTTTGACATCCATTTGCCAGATTTCAAAAAATGTGGCAATTTGCTAACATGATTCGGACAGACTCAAGCATCGCTACGAGTGAGAAAATCTCATCGTAGTCAACACCTTGAACTTTGTCAAAACCTTTTTCGACAAGTCTAGCTTTGTAGATAGTAACACTACTATCAGCGTCCGTCTTCCTCTTGAAGATCCATTTATTTTCTATGGCTTGCTGATCATCGGGCAAGTCAACCAAAGTCCACACTTTGTTCTCATACACGGATCCCATCTCAGATTTCATGGTGTAACGCCCGGGTAATTGAGCTACAGTAACCCCCCTCATAATGATGCCACATCACCTCAGTTACTGTTGACAAATCTCGCGTTAGTTCAAAACGATTCGAATTCAAATTTGAATTAAAGGCAGCCAACAAAAGTTTTCAAAATATTAAACTAAAATGTTCGGAGCGTGCAAATAAAAGCCTAGGAATTTATGGTGTGGGATCCATGCTTTTGTAAAAAATCTAAATACATAAAAGGAATTAAAACAGAAAAGAGAAATAAATAAAAGAAAAGTGGAAAAGACAAAACTAACAAAAAAAGGAAAAACAGAATCCCGCGGGCTTCGGCCCAGCAGGCCACAGGCCGGCCTAGCTGTGGCCCACCCCGCACCCCTTATCCTCCCCCACTCCCCCACTACACCAACACCGCACCCCCCCGCAAAATATCCCCCTCTCCCCCGATTGGATCGGGATCAAGGAGGGGAAATCGGCCGCTCGTCGCCGCCGAACGACGCCGCCGCCCGGAGCTCACGTCGCCTTGCCGGAACCCCCCCCCTCGCCGGCCTGCCTCCCGCTCCGCCGCGTCGTCCCCATCCCCTCCTCACGCACCACTGCCCCATTCCCTGCGCACCACAGTGAGGCCCTCGGCCTCCTATTCTCCTCTCCGTCGCTCGCTGATGTACGCGACCATCGCGCCGAACGGGTCCTGCTACGCTCACAGGCCTCCCCGCGCGCGCGTTGCCGTACCCTCCCGCTTGTCGCGTCCGTCGCTGGCTGCTCCTGCTCATTGCTGCTGCACCTGCTGCGTTCGGCCTCGGCCATGCCCGCGTCAGCCAGCTGCGCCGGCTGCGCCCATGGCCACCCCGCCGCGCCCTTGGCGCACGCTGCCGCACCGCTGTTCCCTGTCCCGCTCGTCCCTTTGTTGCTTCTACTGCTTGCCGCTGCACCACCGCTGTTGTCCGCAAGCGCTGCTGCTCGCCGTCGCCCGCTGACCGCAGGCCCTCGCCGCCGCCCGTGCCGCCCGACCGCGTCGCCTGTGACTCATGCAGCCCCTACCCGTTGCGCGCGCAGCCCCTGACTGCCGCCCTTGCTCATGCTCACCCCGCGCCTGCACGCTGCCGCCGCGCACGCCGTGGCCGCCTCTGCTCGCCCGCGCTCCAGCACCCTCCCTCCTGCTTCTCCGGCGACCGGCCGGCACCCCATTGCCCCGTGCCTCGCCACGCCTCGCCTTTGCCCGCCGTGGTCCCGATTGGCCGCGCCGGCTTGCTCCGCCGTCGGTGCCCGCTCGGGTGCGCCCGCACCCGGCGCCTGCGCCCGACACCCTACGCCCGTTTGGCCCCTAGGGCCAATGACAAGTGGGGCCATCTCCAGAACGTTTTTGTAAAAAAAGAATAAAAAATAAAAAATTAATTAATTAATTAATTTTGTTTAATTAAACTAAACAACAAATTAAGCCTAACTAATTAATCTAAACCCTAATTAACATAAGCAGAGAATGACAGGTGGGTCCCACCGGACCCACATGTCAGGTTGACTAGGTCAACGGTCAACTGCTGATGTCAGCATGCACTGTTTTCGATAATGTTGAATTAAATTAATTAAATTAATTCTAAAAATGATTTAAAGCTTTAAAAATTAAAATAAAATAAACCGTAGCTCGGATGGAAAAACTTTGTACATGAAAGTTGCTCAGAACGACGAGACGAATCCGGATACGCAGCCTGTTCATCCGCCACGCATCCCTAGCATAGCGAACACGCAACTTTCCCCCTCCAGTTCATCTGTCCAGAAACGCGAAACACCGGGGATATTTTCCCGGATGTTTCCCCCCTTCACCGGTACCACCTCATACCGCGTTAGGGCACCCCTAGCATCGATACTTGTCATGTCATGAATCGCTATGCATCTGTTTGCTTAATATTTATTGTTTCTGCCCCCTCTTCTCTCGCTAGACACCGAGACCGACACCGCTGCTACCTAGTACGACTACGGTGTTGACAACCCCTCTCTCTTGTTAGAGCAACCAGGCAAGCCCCCCCTTGATCACCAGATATCGCCTACTCTCCTCTATACTGCTTGCATTAGAGTAGTGTAGCATGTTACTGCTTTCCGTTAATCCTATTCTGATGCATAGCCTGTCATTGTTGCTACAACTGTTGATACCTTACCTGCAATCCTAAATGCTTAGTATAGGATGCTAGATTATCATCAGTGGCCCTACATTCTTGTCAGTCTGCCATGCTATACTATCGGGCCTTGATCACGTCGGGTGTTGATCCCGGGTATATACTATACATGTTGTGGCTAAAGTCGGGTCGGCTCGTTGAGTACCCGGAAGTGATTCCGATGTTGGGGGCTGAAGCGGCAGGTGGTTCCACCCAGGTAGAGGTGGGCCTAGGTTCCCGACGGCCCCCGACTGTTACTTTGAGGCGGAGCGATAGGGCAGGCGGAGACTGCTACATCTTGAGCTTGCGTTGGTTCTCCCCGAAGAGGATGGGATGATGCATCAGAGTAGTGTAAGTATTTCCCTCAGTTTTTGAGAACCAAGGTATCAATCCAGTAGGAGGCCACGCTCAAGTCCCTCGTACCTGCACAAAACAATAGCTACTCGCAACCAACGCGATTAGGGGTTGTCAATCCCTTCATGGTCACTTACGAGAGTGAGATCTGATAGATATAATATTTTTGGTATTTTTGGTATAAAGATGCAAAGTAAAAAAGCAAAGCAAGATTAAAGTGATGGAGATTGATATGATGAGAATAGACCCGGGGGCCATAGGTTTCACTAGTGGCTTCTCTCAAGAGCATACATATTCTATGGTGGGTGAACAAATTACTGTTGAGCAATTGACAGAACTGGGCATAGTTATGAGAATATCTAGGCATGATCATGTATATAGGCATCACGTCCGTGACAAGTAGATCGAAATGATTCTGCATCTACTACTATTACTCCACTCATCGACCGCTATCCAGCATGCATCTAGAGTATTAAGGTAAAAACAGAGTAACGCCTTAAGCAAGATGACATGATGTAGAGAGATAAATTCATGCAATATGAAATAAACCCCATCTTGTTATCCTCGATGGCAACGATGCAATACGTGCCTTGCTGCCCCTTCTGTCACTGGGAAAGGACACCGCAAGATCGAACCTAAAGCTAAGCACTTCTCCCATGGCAAGAACTACCAATCTAGTTGGCCAAACCAAACGGATAATTCGAAGAGACTTGCAAAGATAACCAATCATACATAAAATAATTCAGAGAAGATTCAAATATTATTCATAGATAGACTTGATCATAAACCCACAATTCATCGGTCTCAACAAACACACCGCAAAAAGAAGATTACATCGAATAGATCTCCACAAGAGAGGGGGAGAACTTTGTATTGAGATCCAAAAAGAGAGAAGAAGCCATCTAGCTACTAACTATGGACCCGAAGGTCTGAGGTAAACTACTCACACTTCATCGGAGGGGCTAGGATGATGTAGAAGCCCTCCGTGATGACGGCCCTCTTTCGGCGGAGCTCCGGAACAGGTCCCAAGATGGGATCTCGTGCATACAGAAAGTTGCGGCAGTGGAATTAGGTTTTTGGCTCCTGTTCTGATCGTTTGGGGGTACGTGTGTATATATAGGAGGAAGGAGTACGTCGGTGGAGCATCGAGGGGCCCACGAGGCAGGGGGCGCGCCCTAGGGGGGGCGCCCCCACCCTCGTGACCTCCTCTTTGACTCCTCGGAGTAGGGTCCTAGTCTCCTGGATCACGTTCGGTGAGAAAATCACATTCCCCAAGATTTTATTCCGTTTGGACTCCGTTTGATATTGTGTTTCTTCGAAACACTGAAATAGGCAAAAAAACAGCAATTATCGGCTGGGCCTCCAGTTAATAGGTTAGTCCCAAAAATAATATAAAAGTGGAAAATAAAGCCCAATATAGTCCAAAACAGTAGATAATATAGCATGGAGCAATCAAAAATTATAGATACGTTGGAGACGTATCAGGCATCCCCAAGCTTAATTCATGCTCGTCCTCGAGTAGGTAAATGATAAAAAGAGAATTTTTGATGCGAAGTGCTACTTGGCATAATTTCAATGCAAATCTTCTTAATTGTGGTATGAATATCAGATTCGTAAGATTCAAGACAAAAGTTTATATTGACATAAAAATAATAATACTTCAAGCATACTAACAAAGCAATTATGTCTTCTCAAAATAACATGGCCAAAGAAAGTTATCCCTACAAAATCATATAGTCTGGCTATGCTCTATCTTCACCACACAAAATATTTAAATCATGCACAACCCCGATGACAAGCCAAGCAATTGTTTCATACTCTAACTTTTTCAAAACTTTTTCAATCTTCACGCAACACATGAGCGTGAGCCATGGATATAGCACTATAGGTGGAATAGAATGGTGGTTGTGGAGAAGACAAAAAGGAGAAGATAGTCTCACATCAACTAGGCGTATCAACAGGCTATGGAGATGCCCATCAATAGATATCAATGTGAGTGAGTAGGGATTGCGATGCAACGGATGCACTAGAGCTATAAGTATATGAAAGCTCAAAAAGAAACTAAATGGGTGTGCATCCAACTTGCGTGCTCATGAAGACCTAGGGAAATTTGAGGAAGCCCATCCTTGGAATATACAAGCCAAGTTCTATAATGTAAAATTCCCACTAGTATATGAAAGTGATAACATGAGAGACTCTCTACTGTGAAGATCATGGTGCTACTTTGAAGCACAAGTGTGGTAAAAGGATAGTAACATTGTCCCTTCTCTCTTTTTCTCTCATCGTTTATATATATATATATATATTTGGGCCTTTTCTCTTTTTATTTTTTATTTTTTATGACCTCTTTTCTTTCTTTTTTTATTTGGGCTTCTTTGGCCTCTTTTATTTATTTTTCGTCCGGAGTCTCATCCCGACTTATGGGGGAATCATAGTCTCCATCATCCTTTCCTCACTAGGACAATGCTCTAATAATGATGATCATCACACTTTTATTTTTCTTACAACTCAACAATTACAACTCGATACTTAGAACAAAATATGACTCTATGTGAATGCATCCGGCGGTGTATCGGGATATGGAATATGACAATGATGGAATATGTGATGAACGTAACGGTGGAAAGTTGCATGGCAATATATCTCGGAATGGCTATGGAAATGCCATGATAGGTAGGTATGGTGGCTGTTTTGAGGAAGGTATATGGTAGGTGTATGATACCGGCGAAAGGTGCGCGGTATTAGAGAGGCTAGCAAAGGTGGAAGGGTGAGAGTGCGTATAATCCATGGACTCAACATTAGTCATAAAGAACTCATATACTTATTGCAAAAATCTAGAAGTTATCAAAGCAAAGTATTACGCGCATGCTCCTAGGGGGATAGATTGGTAGGAAAATACCATCGCTCGTCCCCGACCGCCACTCATAAGGAAGACAATCAATAAATAAATCATGCTCTGACTTCATCACATAACGGTTCACCATACGTGCATGCTACGGGAATCACAAACTTTAACACAAGTATTCTTTAAATTCACAACTACTCAACTAGCATGACTTTAATATTATCACCTCCATATCTCAAAACAATTATCAAGTTTCAATCTTTTCTTAGTATTCAACACACTCAAAAGAAAGTTTCACAAATCTTGAACACCAAGCATATTATTGTTAAGCAAATTACCATGCTATTAAGAGACTCTCAAAATAATTTAAGTGAAGCATGAGAGATCAATAGTTTCTTTAAAACAAATCCACCACCATGGTCTAAAAGATCTAAGTGAAGCACATAGAGCAAAACTACTTAGCTCAAAAGATATAAGTGAAGCACATAGAGTATTCTATCAAATTTTAATTCATGTATGGATCTCTCAAAAGGTTTGTACAGCAAGGATGATTTTGGCATACTAAGACACAAAGATACAAATAATACAAGACGCTCCAAGCAAAACACATATCATGTTGGTGAATAAAAATATAGATCCAAGTAAATTACCGATGGAAGTGGACGAAAGAGGGGATGCCTCCCGGGGCATCCCCAAGCTTTGACTTATTGGTGTCCTTGGATTATCTTGGGGATGCCATGGGCATCCCCAAGCTTAGGCTCTT
>NC_053023.1:629808336-629832378 GCF_003073215.2 Triticum urartu
GCCATTGTGAGCCACTTCCCCCTCCAACGTCCGTTAGATCGGGATCCAACGGTGTAGATTAGATTAGGTAGATTTTTTATTAGATCTAAAGGGCACGCGGCTAACCGCGGTTTATTTTTAAACCGAGCGGTTTGATTTTTTTAACTAGTTGTCGCGGTTCAGTTTTGTTAATTGCCCACCGTTCACCCTATAAGCCAAGCAACGGACAGTTTCAGCAAGCCACGGGCTGCCACGTGGCTAAGGGCCTGTTCACAGTTATTTTTCTTTCTGTTTAGTCATTGGATTTTATAGATTAGCCCCTAAACTTTGGATAGCCACAACGTTTTAACCGTTGATCCAAATTCGATGAAACCAGCGCCAAAGTGTTCGTCTCAAATAGTTTTATTCCGAGAAGCCAACTTTGCAAATTTTTACTACTTTCAAAATTGAATTTATTCAGATTTGAATTAAATCTTTATTCGGCCATATCTCCTAAACCATGGCCCAGTTTGAATTAATTCCTTTTGCACTTTGTCACCGTAGCCAAATCCTATTACTTGTACCATTGTAACAATATTTTCACACATTAGTATCTGCCCATGATAGTTTTATTACTATGCCAAGTATGCACGATAGATCACATAATGGGTTTGCACCTTATGTCACTTATTGTTAGCACCTATAATTATTTGCATGCAAGTTATGTATGTTGGATTTCCATTTGGTTTTCCGAGTCTTTTGTGTTGCATGTTATTGCTCTCTGGAATGATTGCTTATGTATGTTATTTTACTTTGACAATAGACTGTCCGGAGTGCGAACTTGAGTACTATTGATCTCTAGAATTCAGCTACCAGTATCAAGGCAAGTTCACATTTGACCATACTTTCAATTACCTATGTTTTTTATGTGCACTTAGTCCTTTGTGGTATGATTGCATGGTAGTAATTTGTGCCAGATGGCTATGCGTTTACCTAGTAGTTCATTTGAGGTAGGTCTGCACCATACAACCTTGTCACCACCGTGTAAGTTTATTTTTGCCTCGCAAATTTAGACGTGGATTGGGAAGTGTTCATGGCGAGACTTGAGTGACAAAGTAGTAATCAGGACCGAGACTTAAATGAGCTACTTGGGCGGTATTTGGTTTGAATGGTGGCGAAGTACAGTGGGAGCATGCATGGTTAATCCATGGTGGTGCACCACTAGTGGTCGGCCGCCTAGGCTCAAAGGGATCAAACATATTTTCATGTCTAGAAGCTTACGTGTGCAGCCACAAGCCAATATGGGCTCTGGCTTAGTTGAGTAGATAGTGTGACATCTTCCGGGATAGACTAGTAGATGTAGAATGAGTAGGTGTATCGGCCTATCCGTGGGTTAAGGGGGAGTACTTTCGAAAGACTATGTCTTGGTCATCCTGTTCTCAAACGCCAGGTAGTGTGAGAACTTCAAGGTAGGCGATCGAGTCTTGTGGGGAAAAGTGCGCAAACCTCTGCAGAGTGTTAAAACCTAATCGATTAGCCGTGTCCCCGGTTACAGACAGTTTGAGCATCTAGTAGTGGAAATATTGGGAGATCTCATCACCCTTAATTTAATCAGTTGGTCTAAAAAAACTATGGGAATAGATTGAGTTGGGGTTGCCATCTCAATCTTATGCATTTTTTGTAGCAGCAACATAACTTATTTTATGATAGGGAAAAATTAGCTTTATGCAAAGTTAACCTTAGAGCCTCCACAACCATATTGCATATAGAGATAGGGTTATTTTCATCTGCCATTACCTGTGATCTTGCCAGTACATTCAATGTACTGACCTACACGGCTGCAACATCTTATGTTGCAGGATTTTCTACGACGGGTAAGAGTTATGTTGTAGGGTTACGGTCTACACTCAACTTGCCATTGGCATTGATGGGACTCCACACCCGTTTGATTGTTTCCGCTGAGACTTATGAGGTATATCAATTTTACGTTATTTATACATGTGATTGCACTTTGATATATACATCGATGTACTGTGTGTGCTAGTATACCGATCCAGGGATGGCACAGATACACAGAGACTTGACCGTTTGAGGTTGGGTCGCTACATGCATGCAGCGTGGGAGGCTAAAGTGAACAAGGTTGATGCCCTTTGAACACGGACTTGCGAAAGGATCGACATAGTTGACTAGAGGGGGGGGGGGTTTGAATAGGCAACTAACAATTTTTAGCTTTTCTTTACCAATTTAAACTTTGCATCAAAGTAGGTTGTCTAGATATGCAACTAGATGAGCAGCCTATATGATGCAACAACAATAAGTAAACTAGCAAGCAAGGGATGTAACACAAGATAAGCTTGCATGAGTAAAGGGATGAGATGACCAAGAGTGGAGTCGATGAAGACGAGCATGTGTTACCGAAGTTCCTTCCCTTTGAGAGGAAGTATGTCTCCGTTGGAGCGGTGTGGAGGCACAATGCTCCCCAAGAAGCCACTAGGGCCACCGTATTCTCCTCACGCCCTCACACAATGCGAGATCCCGTGATTCCACTATTGGTGCCCTTGAAGGCGGTGACCGAACCTTTACAAACAAGGTTGGGACAATCTCCACAACTTAATTGGAGGCTCCCAACAACACCATGAAGCTTCACCACAAGGGAGTATGGCTCCGCGATGACCACAACCGTCTAGGGTGCTCAAACATCCAAGAGTAACAAGATCCGTGAGGGATTAGTGGGGGCAATAAAATATCTCTTGGTGGATGTGTAGATCTAGGCCTTTTCAACCAATCCCTAGGAGATCAACAAGTTTGATCGGCTAGGAAGAGAGATCGGGCGAAAATGGAGCTTAGAGCAACAATGGAGCTTGGGGTGGAAGAGGTAAGTCAACTCGAAGAAGAAGACTCCCTTTTATAGTGGAAGAGCCAATCCAACCATTATCCACCAACTCAGTCTGCGACGCACGATACTACCGCACCGGAGACACGGTACTACCGCAAGGCACTGCAGTACTACCGCCCATGCAGCAATATCCAACACAGCCCTGATGTGACGAAGCTGAGGGCGGTAGAACCACTGGCGCGGTACTACCGCAAGGTAGGGATAGTCCAGATTTGGGAAGGCACAGACATATAAAAATACATTTGTGGCAACTTCCGCTGAGTTAAGATCTATGCAAAAATCCGACATGGTTGTACCGGAAGCGAGGAGCGGTACTACCGCGTAGGGCGTGGATGTAAAAAATTACATCCACCTCTACTTCCGCTTGTGCTGCTGAGCCAGACCCGCGTCCACGGTACTACCGCGTCAGAGAAGCGGTACTACCACGAGCACCTGTGGTACTACCGTGCCCAAGGCTGGTACTACCGTAGGAGCCTGCGGTACTACTGCTCTGAGGAGCAGTACTATCGCATGCCCCAGTTTAGCAACACTCGAAGTCAAACTTTTTGCAGAGATTCAGAGAAACGATGAATGCTCCAAAGAACCAAAGGAAAGGTGGTGCATAAGGAACAGACGTGTGCGTGTTGATTCCACCCAAACCTTTCCAACGCGAACCCCCTCTTAATAGTACGACTTTCCTATGACTCAAACCACCGAAAAGAAACATAGAGAAACGCCGTCTTCAATAGTCTTCGAGGGGCACCAAATCGTCTTGTGACTAGACATGATATATCTGAAATGCTCAATGCACACGATTAATCCGCAAAAGCATTGTCATTAATCACCAAAACTACTAAGGGATAAATATGCCCTTACAATCTCCCCCTTTTTGGTGGATTGATGACAATATGGGATTTGCACATAGGAATATAAATAAAGCATAGGCAAACCCAACATATATAAAATATATACGGGCTCCCCCTAGATGTGTGCACTCTGGAGATGTGCTTTGGACTGCACGGCACACATACTAGGATCAACACTCCCCCTATATTTTATAGACGAGGCAAATCTTGCAAAGGAGTTACTAATACTAACAGAGAGGCAAGATAATACATAAGAGCATAAATTAACTAGCACAAGATAGCATAAGCATAAGATACGATAGAGTGCTTATGTCTTACACCATATGATAAGGGAACACGACTCACGACAAACCAAATCAAAGCAAACGAGGTCCAACAAAACAAGAGCAAACACGACACAAGCAACAAACATGACACAAGACTCGCAAATCCCTACACTCTCCCCCCTTTGGCATCGAGACACCAAAAAGGCAGAGAGGACACCAACGACACATGTGGTAGCTCAAACTGGAGCAATCACTCGTCACGGTCCTCGTCGGTCTTGGTAGCGGGGATGGCCTCCTCCTCAGACTCAGTCCACTGGTAGCCCTGCTTCGCCATCCATTCTGCCTCTGGAGTGATGTGCTTCTCGGACCCACTAGATATCTCCTCACCAAACGTCCTCAAGATCTTCTTGTCGTGGCGGCGACTCTCCTTGGAAGCAACATGGGTCCTGTACTATCCCTTGGCTTGCATGCAGAACAAGGTCTTCATCTTGGCCTTCAGCTTCTTAGCCCATGAGGGCTCAGTAGAGGGAGGAGCATACCCAGCAGAGCTGTCCTCATCCGCTTCCTCCTCCTCAACCTCATCCTCATCGACGTCCATCTGAGCAGCCACCGCCTCAGCACGGGTAGAGGTGTTAGCCCACTTAGGCTTGACGCGGAGCTTGATGGGCTCGTGACGGGTCCAGTCGGGGGCCTCAAACTCAACATTGGGATAGAGCTTCTCCCAAGTCTTCGAGATCAGGTGAAACATGTAAGGGCCATAGATGGGTACCTTGCGGTTGAACACTGCACCGTAGCTCACACCACATGATATGTGAGACATCAAGTGGTTGCGTGTGAACACGACGCCCCTCCTCACAAATGAGCATCATATCCACGAGATAGGCATGTACCTTATCCTTGTCACCAATACGTGGGAAGAGGGTGTTGCGGAAGATCTGATACATGATGTCAAGGAATGGGTTCAGTACCCAAGTCTTCTTGCCACTGGGAAGCTGCTTCTCAACATAGTATTGCTGGAGCTTGTTCTTGTTAGCTGACTCGGAGTTGGCATGAGGGCGAACACCAACGGGCTTGTCGAGCCCCTCATCATGAACATGTAGCAGATCCATGAAGTCCTTCCACTTGGCGGTCAGCTATTGTCCATTTGTCATCCATGTCAAGGTCTGTTCCTCATCAGAATGGAAGTGGACCGAGGCAAATAACTGAGCCACAATCTCAGGGTCAAAGTCCAGGTGGAATGTGATCAAGTCCTCAATGCCAAACTGCTCCACCAGGTCCAAAGCCTCACCAAAATAGGCGCAGTGCTTATCCTGCCTCATATGATGCATGTCAATCCAGTGCACGTCCATGTAGATGTTTTGCTTGGCCTTGATCACATCCAGATAGATAATATACTGTTGCTTGGTCCAGAACAACTCATTCCCTCTGAAGTTTGCATGGGGATTCACATAGGGGTTGATCTTCCTTCAAGTGACAAACTCAGCTAGTGGCATCTCATCCATGCTCATTGTTGGCTCCTTATGCTTGGTTGCGGTTGACTTGGTTCTGAGTTGGGGGCATTGGATCCCTCTGGAGCTTCATCTTGGTTGCGCAGACGCTTCAAGCCTGTGTCGTGAACGGGGTTCGAACGACGGACATTGGAATTGGAGCCACCACCTATCACACACAACACAAGAACACAGAAGAAAAGCGAGAAGGATCACTGCAAAGACCACAACAAAACAAATGAAACAAGTAGAAATACATTGAGTAGTGGCTATAGGGACGGTTCGGACTCAACGGTAGTACCGCACAACTGCGGAACTAAAATTTTACTGCTGCTCCGACCGCGGTAGTACCATACGAGGGGAACACGACTGGAGCGGTAGTACCGCTCGGGAGTTGTGGTAGTATCGCTTGGGTTCAGATCTGAAACAAAACTGATCTGAGAACATCCGAGCCTAAGGGGCACTACCACGGTTGATCAAACCTACCAATTAGCAACATACCAAATAGCATCTCTACGCATCACTACTCTCCTACATCCTACTCTTGCAAAGATTTGGCCTAAAATCTCAAGAACAACATGCATCTCCCCAAAAACCTAGAGACAAAACAACAAGACAAGGAGAGAGGGATTTGGGGAGAAACCTTGTTCCATGGCAAGAGGATGTGGTGGGGAACGATCCCACCGGACGGAATGCGAGGAGAGCGGCCGGAGACGAAGATCCAGTGAGGTTCTCCCGCGCCGTGCTTGGGCAGGAGAGAGAGAGACTTCGTGGGGAAGATGAGTTGAATGGGTATGGGGGGTTGGAACTTCCCTTGCCTGCTCTTAACCCCCACGTGCTTGCAACTATGCGGTAGTACCGCGGGTCATCGTAGTAGTATCGCCCGGGTGGAAGTACCGCATGCGGGGCGGTAGTACCGCTCTTCCAGCGGCAGTAAAAAAATACTGCCGTGCTGGTTGCGGTAGTACCGTGCACAGCTCCTGCGGTAGTACCTTGGCAAGCCACGGTAGTACTGTGAACCCAAGAAGATACACGTTTCGCAAACAAGAGAGGAAAACAGCCTTTGCAATGCAACCTTCAAGCGAATGGACACACCAACGAGCTAGCACATGAGGCAACTCAAACACATGCTCGACACGAAGAAGGGAGGGAAAAAGGCAACAAGCACCAACCACGAGACACAACCTCTCCAAGGAGAGGGCGGTGGTCGGAGCCACCTATGTTTGAGTTAATTAGTATGGCGCCGCAAAGAATTATCCTTGGGCCCATGACCAAAACTCGTCTTTGAAGCACAAGTACCATCAAGAATGGCGAATGTGAAAGATTTGATCAATTTATGCATAATTGGGGGAGGGGGAGTTCATTGAGAGAACAACACTCCCCCTATTTCCATGCCTACACCTAAACAAGATAACAAGTTGAGTATGGTGGGGTATGCAAGGGTTCAAGCAACATTGCTCGAATCAATGATATTTAGCTCATGCCTTAACTCGTGAAATCTTGCTTCATCCAAAGGCTTCGTGAAGATATCTGCAAGGTTATCATGAGTGTTGACATAGTTGAGCTCGATCTCCCCTCGCCTAATATGATCCCGGATGAAGTGATACCGAATCTCAATATGCTTCGTTCTTGAAGTGTTGCACCGGGTTGAGAGAAATCTTGATGGCACTTTCATTGTCACACCAAAGAGGCACTTTTCACAAATGACACCGTAATCCTTTAAAGTTTGCCTCATCCATAGAAGTTGTGCGCAACAACTACCGGGCCACATACTCCGCTTCGGTGGATGAGAGAGATACACAACTTTGCTTCTTGGAAGACCAACTCACCAAAGAGCAACCAAGGAATTGGCACCCTCCGGAAGTTGACTTCCTATCCACTTTGTCTCCTGCCCAATCGGAGTTTGAATAGCCTACAAGGTTGAAGTTTGCTCCTCTTGGGTACCATAAAGCCAAAGTTTGGGGTATGAGCCAAATATCAAAGATTCGCTTGACCGCCACAAAGTGACTTTCCTTAGGTGCGGCTTGAAACCGTGCACAAATTCCCACACTCAACATGATATCCGGTCTAGATGCACAAAGGTAAAGCAAGGAGCCAATCATGGAGCGATATACCTTTTGATCCACCGCTTTACCATTGGGATCTATGTCAAGTTGGCATTTGATGGGCATTGGAGTGGAAGCCGGCTTGACTTCACTTAGCTTGAATCTCTTGAGCATGTCTTGAGTCTATTTGGCTTGGTTGATGAAGGTTCCTTCTCTTTGTTGCTTGATTTCGAACCCGAGAAAGAACTCCAACTCTCCCATCATGGACATCTTGAACTTCGAGGTCTGATAACCCACAAGTATAGGGGATCGCAACAGTTTTCGATAAGTAAGAGTGTTGAACCCAACGAGGAGCTAAAGGTAGAACAAATATTCCCTCAAGTTCTATCGACCACCGATACAACTCTACGCACGCTTGACGTTCGCTTTACCTAGAACAAGTATGAAACTAGAAGTACTTTGTAGGTGTTGTTGGATAGGTTTGCAAGATAATAAAGACGTAAATAAAAAGTAGGGGCTGTTTAGATAAATAAGCAATAAAGTTAGTATAGCGAGTGTGGAAAAGTGGTGGTAGGAGTTGCGAAATTGTCCTAAGCAATTGACTACTTTACTGGGCCGATAGCAAGTATTATGTGGGAGAGGCCACTGCTAGCATGTCATCCCTGACTTGGAATTCTATGCACTTATGATTGGAACTATTAGCAAGCATCCGCAACTACTAATGTTCATTAAGGTAAAACCCAACCATAGCATTAAGATATATTGGTCCCCCATTCAATCCGTATGCATCAATTTCTATGCTAGGTTGAAGCTTATGTCACTCTTGCCCTCCAATACATAGTCCTATCAACATACAACTAACCCTATGGTGTGATCCACGCGCCGCTCATATGATGGGCACCAAAGGACAAGCAACATAACCACAAGCAAATTAAAATCAATCATAGCCATCATCAACCACCGATAGGACAACGAAAATCTACTCAGACATCATAGGATGGCAACACATCATTGGATAATAATATGAAGCATAAAGCACCATGTTCAAGTAGAGGGTACAGTGGGTTGCGGGAGAGTGGACCTTAGATAGAGGGGGGAAGGTGATGGAGATGTTGGTGAAGATGGCGGAGGTGTTTGGTGTAAGATTCGTGGTGATGATGATGGCCCCCGGTGGCATTCCGGTGCCACCGGAAGCGAGGGGGAGAGAGCCCCCCTTTCTTCTTCTTCCTTGACCTTCTCCCTAGATGGGAGAAGGGTTTCCCCTCTGGTCCATGGCCTCCATGGCATGGGAGGGGCGAGAGCCCCTCCGAGATTGGATCTGTCTCTCTCTGTTTCTGCGTTCTCAGATTCTTCCCTTTCACCGTTTCTTATATTCCCGCAGATCCGTAACTCCGATTGGGCTGAAACTTTACACGATCTTATCCGGATATTAGCTTTCTTGCGGCGAAAGAAGGGCACCAACCGCCTTACGGGGTGGCCACGAGGGTCAGGGGCGCCTGCCTCCCTGGGCACCCCCTCACCTCGTGGGCCCCTCGAGCATCGTCTCGCGTGGATTTTTCTTCCCAAAAATTCACATATATTCCAAAAATTCTCCGTCAGTTTTTATCCCGTTTGGACTCCGTTTGATATGGATTTTCTGCGAAACAAAAAACATGCAATAAACAGGAACTGGCACTGGGCACTAGATCAATATGTTAGTCCCAAAAATAGTATAAAATGTTGCCAAAAGTATATGAAAATTGTATAATATTGGCATAGAACAATAAAAAATTATAGATACGACGGAGATGTATCAGCATCCCCAAGCTTAATTCCTGCTCGTCCTCGAGTTGGTAAATGATAAAAAAGATAATTTTTGATGTGGAATGCTACCTAGGATAATCTTGATCATGTAATCTAATCATGGCATGAATATTAAGACACGAGTGATTCAAAGCAATAGTCTATCATTTGACATTAAGACAATAATACTTCAAGCATACTAATAAAGCAATCTCATCTTCTCAAAATAACATGGCCAAAGAAAGTTATCCCTACAAAATCATATGGTCTGGCTATGCTCCATCTTAACCACACAAAATATTCAAATCATGCACAACCCCGATGACAAGCCAAGCAATTTTTTCATACTTTTGATGTTCTCAAACCTTTTCAACTTTCACGCAATACATGAGCGTGACGCATGGATATAGCACTATAGGTGGAATAGAATATGATGGTGGAGGTTGTGTGGAGAAGACAAAAAGGGAGAAAGTCTCACATCGACGCGGCTAATCAACGGCTATGGAGATGCCCATCAATTGATCTTAATGTGAGGAGTAGGGATTGCCATGCAATGGATGCACTAAGAGCTAGAAGTGTATGAAAGCTCAAACTGGAAACTAAGTGGGTGTGCATCCAACTTGCTTGCTCATGAAGACCTCGGGCATTTGAGGAATCCCATCATCGGAATATACAAGCCAAGTTCTATAATGAAAATTCCCACTAGTATATGAAAGTGATAACTCAAGAGACCTCTATATGAAGAACTGTTGGGGAACGTAGTAATTTTAAAAAAATTCTTACGCACACGCAAGATCATGGTGATGCATAGCAACGAGAGGGGAGACAGTTGTCTACGTACCCTCGTAGACCTGAAGCGGAAGCGTTGACACAACGTAGAGGAAGTAGTCATACGTCTTCCCGGTCCAACCGATCCAAGCAACGTTACTCCGGCACCTCCGAGTTCTTGGCACACGTTCAGCTCGATGACGCTCCCCGGGCTCCGATCCAGCAAAGCTTCGGGGAGGAGTTTCCTCAGCACGATGGCGTGGTGACGATCTTGATGTTTAACCGTCGCAGGGCTTCGCCTAGCACTGCTACAATATGACGAGGTGTAATATGTGGAGGGGGGCACCGCACACGGCTAAGGAACGATTACGAAGATCAACTTGTGTGTCTAGGGTGCCCCCTGCCCCCGTATATAAAGGAGCCAAGGGAAGGGGGCGGCCGGCCAAGGAGGGCGCGCCAAGGGGGAGTCCTACTCCCGGTGGGAGTAGGACTCCCTTCTTTTCCTAGTTGGAGAAGGAGAAGGGGAAGAGGAGGAAGAGGGAAAGGAAAGGGGGGGCGCCCCCCCTCTCCTTGTCCTATTCGGACTAGGAGGGGAGGGGCGCGCGGCCACCTCTAGCCTCCTTTCCTCTTTCTCCCTTAAGGCCCATGTAGGCCCAATAACCCCCCGGGGGGTTCCGGTAACCCCCCCGGTACTCCGGTAAAATCCCGATTTCACCCGGAACGATTCCGATATCCAAATATAGGCTTCCAATATATCGATCTTTATGTCTCGACCATTTCGAGACTCCTCGTCATGTCCATGATCACATCCGGGACTCCGAACAACCTTCGGTACATCAAAATACATAAACTCATAATGAAACTGTCATCGTAACGTTAAGCGTGCGGACCCTACGGTTCGAGAACAATGTAGACATGACCGAGACACGTCTCCGGTCAATAACCAATAGCGGAACCTGGATGCTCATATTGGTTCCTACATATTCTATGAAGATCTTTATCGGCCAGACCGCATAACAACATACGTTGTTCCCTTTGTCATCGGTATGTTACTTGCCCGAGATTCGATCGTCAGTATTTCAACCCCTAGTTCAATCTTGTTACCGGCAAGTCTCTTTACTCATTCCGTAATACATCATCTCACAACTAACTCATTAGTTGCAATGCTTGCAAGGCTTATGTCTGATGTGCATTACCGAGAGGGCCCAGAGATACCTCTCCGACAATCGGAGTGACAAATCCTAATCTCGAAATACGCCAACCCAATATGTACCTTTGGAGACACCTGTAGAGCACCTTTATAATCACCCAGTTACATTGTGACGTTTGGTAGCACACAAAGTGTTCCTCCGGTAAACGGGAGTTGCATAATCTCATAGTCATAGGAACATGTATAAGTCATGAAGAAAGCAATAGCAACATACTAAACGATCGGGTGCTAAGCTAATGGAATGGGTCATGTCAATCAGATCATTCACCTAATGATGTGATCCCGTTAATCAAATAACAATCTCTTTGTCATGGTTAGGAAACATAACCATCTTTGATTAACGAGCTAGTCAAGTAGAGGCATACTAGTGACACGTCTGTTTGTCTATGTATTCACACAGTATTATGTTTCCGGTAATACAATTCTAGCATGAATAATAAACATTTATCATGATATAAGGAAATAAATAATAACTTTATTATTGCCTCTAGGGCATATTTCCTTCAAGAACATGGTGCTATTCCGAAGCACGAGTGTGATAAAAGGATAGTAACATTGTCCCTTCTCTCATTTTTAATTTTTTTTCTCTGTTTTCTCTTTTTTTGGTGGGCTTCTTTGGCCTCTTTTCTTTTTTTGTGGGCTTCTTTGGCCTCTTTTATTTTTTTTGTAAAGTCCGGAGACTCATCCCAACTTGTGAGGGAATCATAGATTCCATCATCCTTTCCTCACATGGGACAATGCTCTAATAATGATGATCATCAAACTTTTATTTACTTACAACTCAATATTACAACTCGATACTAGAACAAAATATGACTCTATATGAATGCCTCTGGCGGTGTACCAGGATGTGCAATTATCTAGCGTAGCAATGACATCAAAAGACAGACAAGCCATGAAAACATCGTACTAGCTATCTTATGATCATGCAAAGCAATATGACAATGAATTCTCAAGTCATGTATATGATGATGATGGAAGTTGCATGGCAATATATCTCGGAATGGCTATGGAAATGCCATGATAGGTAGGTATGGTGGCTGTTTCGAGGAAGATATAAGGAGGCTTATGTGTGATAGAGTGTATCATATCACGGGGTTTGGATGCACCGGCGAAGTTTGCACCAACTCTCGTGGTGAGAAAGGGCAATGCACCGTACCGAAGAGGCTAGCAATGATGGAAGGGTGAGAGTGCGTATAATCCATAGACTCCCATTAGTCATAAAGAACTCATATACTTATTACAAAAGTTTATTAGCCCTTGAAGCAAAGTACTACTACGCATGCCCCTAGGGGGATAGATTGTTAGGAAAAGACCATCGCTCGTCCCCGACCGCCACTCATAAGGAAGACAATCAATAAATACCTCATGCTCCAACTTCGTTACATAACGGTTCACCATATGTGCATGCTACGGGACTTGCAAACCTCAACACAAGTATTTATCAATTTCACAATTACTCAACTAGCACTACTCTAATATCACCACCTTTATATTGCAAAACTATTGCAAGGAATCAAACATATCATATTCAGTGATCTACAAGTTTTATGTAGGATTTTATGACTAACCATGTGAATGACCAATTCTTGTCATCTCTCTAAATAGATATAAGTGAAGCGAGAGAGTTTAATTCTTTCTACAAAAGATATGTCCACGCTCTAACAAATATAAGTGAAGCAAAATAGCATTCTACAAATGGCGGTTTTCTATGTGAAGAGAAACAGGCAATCCAAACAAATGATATGTAAGCGAAGCACATGAAGCATTCTATAAAGCCATGCTCAAAAGATATAAGTGAAGTGCAAAGAGAATTCTATAAATCAACCAAGGACTATCTGATACCAGCATGGTGCATAAAAGAAAAATGAAAACTAAATGCAAAAGACGCTCCAAGATTGCACATATCGCATGAACGAAACGAATCCGGAAGCATACCGATACTTGTTGAAGAAAGATGGGATGCCTTCCGGGGAATCCGCAAGCTTAGATGCTTGAGTCTCCTTGAATATTTACTTGGGGTTCCTTGGACATCCCCAAACTTGAGCTCTTGCCTCTCCTTCTTCTCCTCACATCGAGACCTCCTCGATCTTCGAACACTTCATCCACACACAACTCAACAGAAAACTCGGTAAGATCCGTAAGTATAATAAAGAAAATCACTCCTCTATGTACTGTTGAAAACCAATTCATATTTTTTTCATTGTAGCTACTGTAATATAACTTTTCCATGGCTTAATCCACTAATATAAATCGATAGTTTCATTAAAACAAGCAAACTATGCATCAAAAACAGAATCTGTCTAGAACAGAATAGTCTGTAATAATCTGAACATTCACCATACCTCTGTACTCCAAAAATTCTACCAAAATTAGGAAAACTAAAAAATTTGTATAGAAAGACAGTGCAAAAAGATTCAGAACCGTTTGACGTTCCAGTAAAAAGTGTAAAATCGCGCACTACAGCCAAAGTTTCTATCCTGCACCGCACAAACCAACAAGTAATCTAAACATCCTAAAGGCAAACCTTGGCACATTATTTTTATATTTGAACTTTATAAAAGCACACAACAGAAATAGATGACTCTCTAAAACTTCTGGGTTGTCTCCCTGGCAGCGCTTTCTTTAAATCCATTAAGCTATGCATAAGGTGCTCAAGTAATGGATCCACCCGGATCCCAAGGTATATCAAAGCCAATTTGAATCAACAATGATTTGTAATTTAGTAGTCAGCACAAAGTAACATATATCATGCAAGAACGAAGTCTAACTCCCTTCCTATGCATTGGCATGTCATAAAAGAACAATTCATGCACACATAGTAAAGGCCAATGCATAGTATAAACAATTTCTTGCAATTTTATCATGTTGGAAACATAGAGAGGTGGACATGTAGTTCCTCTCTCATAATAATTGCAAGTAGGAGCAGCAAGCACATGCATATTATATCTATCAAAATCATCATGTGTAGTAGTAAAACGCAACCCATCAATATAATCCTTAATAAGGGCAAACTTCTCTGATTTAGTGTAGTCGGGAGAATTCAAAAAGATAATAGGACTATCATGTGTGGGTGCAATAGAAACAATTTCATGTTTAACATAAGGAACTATAGCAAGTTCATCTCCATAAGCATAATTAATATTGGCATCTTGGCCACAAGCATAGCAAGCATCATCAAAAAGGGATATTTCAAAAGAATCAACGGGATCATAACAATCATCATAGCATACATCCTTCGGTAAGCACGAAGGGAAATTAAACAATGTATGAGTTGAAGAGTTACTCTCATTAGAAGGTGGGCACGGGTGATCAATCCGCTCTTCCTCATTTTGTTCTTCGCTCTCCTCCTCATCTTTTTCACCCAATGAGCTTTTAAGTATAGCAAAAATTTCAGGTCTATAAACTGAATCATCAAAATCTTCAAACTCTTTAAACAAAGATTCAATTTCATAAGCACCCATAATAGCAACGAATTCTTCTATTTGTTCCACATCATAGTAATCATATATACCATTAGCATAAGAAGCCAAGGTTGTATCATCATTAAATTTGCATGAAAAGGGAAGGTGTGGAGCCTTCATCCTAGAGCAACAAGTATAATCATATCTCAAGGAAAGTTGCCGAGCATACCAATGCAACATATGTATTTGATCCCATAATAGTTTCCCTTTTTTAGTCAAGCGATAATCCCTAAAGTATTCACGTTGATCCAACGTGTCTCCCATTACATAATTGGATGGGGTTTTCTCAGGATTATCAAAGTAGTACATAATATCTTTCACATAATGAGCATCGAGGGTTTTAGGAGGTTCCCCATCTCCATGAGTAGCAAGTAAACCTAATTTTTTTTGGTGTTTCGTGTTCCATATCCATAACTAAGGATAGAGAGCAACTTAGAGCAGGAAATAAAAACTACTTAGTGATAAAGCAAACAAGCACACATGAGAATATTCACCCCACGCTATGGCTCTCCGGCAACGGCGCCAGAAAAAGGTCTTGATAACCCACAAGTGTAGGGGATCGCAACAGTTTTTGATAAGTACGAGTGTCAAACCCAACGAGGAGCTAAAGGTAGAGCAAATATTCCCTCTAGTTCTATCGACCACCAATACAACTCTACGCACGCTTGACGTTCGCTTTACCTAGAACAAGTATGAAACTAGAAGTACTTTATAGGTGTTTTGGATAGGTTTGCAAGATAGTAAAGAGCACGTAAATAAAAAGTAGGGGCTGTTTAGATAAAGAAGCAATAAAGTTAGTATAGCGAGTGTGGAAAAGTGGTGGTAGGAGTTGCGAAATTGTCCCTAAGCAATTGACTACTTTACTAGACCGATAGCAAGTTTTATGTGGGAGAGACCACTGCTAGCATGTCAGCCCTGACTTGGAATTCTATGCACTTATGATTGTAACTATTAGCAAGCATCCGCAACTACTAACGTTCATTAAGCTAAAACCCAACCATAGCATTAGGATATATTGGTCCCCCTTCAATCCCGTATGCATCAATTTCTATGCTAGGTTGAAGCTTCTGTCACTCTTGCCCTCCAATACATAGTCCTATCAACACACAACTAACCCTATGGTGTGATCCATGCGCGCGCTCATATGATGGGCACCAAAGGACAGCAACATAACCACAAGCAAATTAAATCAGGGAGAGTGGACCATTGTAAATAGAGGGGGGAAGGTGGTGGAGATGTTGGTGAAGTTGGCGTAGGTGTTGGTGAAGATCGCGGTGATGATGATGGCCCCCGGCGGCGTTCCGGCACCATCGGAAGCAATGGGGAGAGATCCCACCTCTTTCTTCTTCTTCCTTGACCTTCTCCCTAGATGGGAGAAGGGTTTCCCTCTGTTCCATGGCCTCCATGGAATGGGAGGGACGAGAGCCCCACTGAGATTGGATCTGTCTCTCTCTGTTTCTGCGTTCTCGGATTCTTCCCTTTCACCGTTTCTTATATTCTCGGATATCCGTAACTCCGATTGGGATGAAAATTTAACACGATCTCTATCCGGATATTAGCTTTCTTGCGGCGAAAGAAGGGCATCAACCGCCTTACGGGGTGGCCACGAGGGCCCAGGGCGCGCCTGACCCCCTGGGGCACGCCCCCCTGCCTCGTGGCCCCCTCGGGCACCGTCTCACGTTGATTCTTCTTCCAAAAAATCACATATATTCCAAAAAAATCTCTGTCAGTTTTTATCCCGTTTGGACTCCGTTTGATATGGATTTACTGCGAAACAAAAAACATGCAACAAATAGGAACTATACTAGGCACTGGATCAATATGTTAGTCCCAAAAATAGTATAAAAAGTTGCCAAAAGTATATGAAAGTTGTGGAATATTGGCATGGAACAATTAAAAATTATAGATACGATGGAGACATATCAGAGGTCATGAGAGCAGCAAATTCCTCATTGAAAGCTTTGTTAGGTGAACCAAAGATAATATCATCAACATATAATTGGCACACAAACAACTCCCCTTTGACCTTCTTAGTAAAAAGAGTGGGGTCGATTAGCCCAACTTCAAAACCACGGTCTTGTAACAACTCGGTAAGGTGGTCATACCACACACGTGGGGCTTGTTTAAGGCCATAGAGTGCCTTAACGAGTTGATACACATGATTGGGAAAGTAGGGATCCTCGAACCCGGGGGTTGCTTGACATAAACCAATTCATTAATAGGACCATTAAGAAAAGCACTCTTCACATCCATTTGTTGTAACTTAAAGTTATGATGAGAAGCATATGCAATCAACATGCGAATGGATTCAAGACGAGCAACGGGAGCAAAGGTTTCACCGTAGTCGATACCCTCGACTTGGGAGTAGCCTTGTGCTACTAAATGAGCCTTGTTGCGAATGATAATCCCATGGGCATCTTGCTTGTTCTTAAATATCCACTTGGTTCCAATGACATTGTGGTTCCCTGTCGGTCTTGGCACCAATCTCCACACTTTGTTGCGCTCGAAGTTGTTGAGTTCTTCATGCATGGCATTGAGCCAATCCGGATCTTCTAGCGCCTCATAGACCTTGTGGGGTTCGACACAAGAGACAAACGTGTGATGCTCACAATAGTTTGCTAATTGTCTACGAGTACTTACCCCCTTTCGTAAGCTTCCAAGCACATTCGTCATGAGATGATCCTTGGTGGAGAGCTTGGAAGCAACCTTGGCAGCACGACGCTCCAAATCCTCCTCGGGGGTGAGACGAGGAGTGATCACTTGATTATCTTCAGCACTGTCTTGAGCTTGTTCTTGTTCTTGAACTTGCTCGGAGGAGAGAACTTGACCTTGGGCATCACTTCATGTGTCAACACTGTCTTGAGCATGATCTTGCCCTTGGTCATGTTCTTGAGGACGAGGGCCTTCATGTTGTTCTTCGGAAGCGTGTGGGCCTTGGGTTGGTGATGGATCCACTTGAATGGAGCATTGTCCTTCTCCTTCGGCCACAAGGGGTTCCTCAATGGGTAGGATAAAACCAACACCCATTCTTCTTATGGCTTGAGGAGGAATTTCATCACCTACATCACAAGTGCCACTTTGCTCCACTTGGGAGCCGTTATTCTCATCAAACTCCATGTTACATGTCTCCTCAATAAGTCCCGTGGATTTATTGAGGACACGGTAAGCATGAGAGTTTGTAGCATAACCAACAAATATGCCCTCATAAGCTCTAGCCTCAAATTTAGACAACCGAACACCTTTCTTGAGAATGAAACACTTACACCCGAACACCCGAAAGTACTTGAGGTTGGGCTTGTTACCGGTGAGTATCTCATATGGAGTCTTGTTCAAGCCCTTGCGGAGGTAGAGCCGATTGGATGCATGACACGCGGTGTTGATGGCTTCGGCCCAAAAGTTGTACGGAGACTTGAACTCCGCCATCATGGTCCTTGCTGCATCCATCAATGTCTGGTTCTTCCTCCTTGCCGCATCCATCACGGTTCTTCCTCTCCGCAACACCGTTTTGTTGAGGGGTGTAAGGTGCGGAATATTGATGCTTGATTCCCTCATCACTAAGAAATTCATCCAAGGTGTAGTTCTTGAACTCGGTGCCGTTGTCACTTCTTATTGTCAAGATCTTTGCATTGTGTTGACGTTGTGCTTCATTTGCAAAGTCAATGACGGTTTGTTGGGTCTCGCTCTTCCTCTTGAAGAAATACACCCACGTGTACCTTGAGTAGTCATCCACAATCACCAAGCAATACTTCCTACCTCCAAGACTATCGAAGGATGGAGGCCCAAAGAGATCCATGTGAAGGAGCTCCAAAGGCCTCTTTGAATAAATGATAGTCGTGGGAGGGTGAGCCTTCTCATGTAGCTTTCCTTCGATACAGGCACTGCAAGCATGATCTTTAGCAAAACTAACATTCGTTAGTCCACGGACATGGTCCCCCTTGAGGAGACTTTGCAAAGATCTCATATTGACATGGGCTAACGGCGATGCCAAAGCCATCCCACATCAACTTTAGCCATTAGGCATGTCGCGGTCTTAGTGGGTCGCTCCGAAAAGTTAATCACATATAGACCATTCTCGACATGCCCAACAAAGGCTACTTTAAGAGTCTTGCTCCACAAGAGGGCCACGGTATCGATATCAAAGAAAGTGGCAAAGCCCATGATTGCAAGTTGACGAACGGAAAGTAAATTGTATGCAAGGGACTCAACAAGCATGACCTTCTCGATCGTGAGATCATGAGAGATGACCACCTTGCCAAGTCCCAATACCTTAGAAGATGAGGCGTCACCCCACTCGACATTGGTGGGCATAGATGGAACCTTGTGCACGTCCACCACCAAGTCCTTGCTTCCGGTCATATGATTTGTAGCTCCGCTATCGAGCAACCATGATCCCCCACCGGAAGCAAACACCTACAAGAGATCAATGCTTGGTTTTAGGTACCCATTTTGTAATGGGTCCTTTGATGTTAGTAACAAGGGTCTTAGGAACCCAAATAGACCATTCAATTGCTCATGAAGAGAACCAACAAATTTGGCATAAACATGCCCATCACTAGCACGGCACAACACATAAGAAGGATTAAAATCGCCGGCTTTGTTGGGTGAGGTGACATTGCCCTTCTTGACTTTGTTCTTCTTCTTCTCCTCGGGGACACTCTCTCCCGCCCTCACAAAGGTTTGCATGAGGGGAGGAGGTCGATTTGGTCTTGTCATTCTTCTTCTTGTTTTTGGGAGTCGGGGACGTACCCAACCCCTTCCTTCGCCACACCTCCCTTTTGGTTGATCAAGAGATCATTGAGGTTCTTCTTGCCTTGTATGCAAGTCGCAGACCTCTCTCAAGTTGCTCCTTCAACTTAGCATTTTCCTCAACAAGATGTATATGCTCACAACACGGGTTAGTAGCATTTGCATTATCAATTAAAACCATATGAGGAAAAGTTGCTTTCTCCTTAGTTAGCTTCACTTGGAGTTGATCATGAGACTCCTTGAGACTAGCGTGAATACCCTTCAAGGCCTTGTGGGCCTTGTCAAGTATATCAAACTCCTCTTTGAGTCTAGCAAGATCAACTCCGAGTTTGGCCTTCTCGGAATTTAGCACACGAGAAACAACGAGGGCATGATCATAATCTTTCTTAACTTAGCATGATCAACGTTGTATGACTCCTCAAGAGCCAAACGAAGACCACGCTCTTCCTCAAGAGCATTGGAAAGATCCGAAATCTCATCGGCATAGTCACGACTATGCCCTTCCATCTTTGAGATGGTGTCTTCGTGAGCCTCCGATCATGTCATTGGCTTCACCAAGTTGTTCCAAGAGAGCAACAAAGTGCTTCTTGGATTTTCCCTTGAGTTTGCCCATAAAGGCCTCAAACTCGTTAGCCTCCACATTAGCTCCCTCAAGTTCATTAATGCAATCCGTCGGGGAAGGATGATTAATGATGGTAGTTTTGATGTTGGAGGTTACCTTGTTGGTGGCTTTAGCCATGAGGCACTTGGCGGTGATGCTCTCGTTGGGTGAGTCGAAGAGAGACACCCGTGACATTGTTGCAATGGCAACAGAGGCCATGGCAACCGATCATCATCTTCATCATCGTCATCATCCTCATTGTACTCTTCTTGCACAACCAAGGCCTTGGGAGGAGTCTTCTTGGTGAAGTTGTTCTTGTTGGGGAACGACTTGGCCTTGTCCTTTCGGATGAGTTTGCCACCATTGTCTTCCCTCTTCTCATACGGGCATTCCGCAACGAAATGACTCACGTTGCCGCAATTGTAGCAAGTCCTTACACGTTGCTTGCCCCTCGTGCCACTCGAGTGTGTTTTTGCTAAAGTTTCCTCGAGTTTTTCTTGCTCCAAAATTGCCTTGAAGCAAGTGCCATGTGTTCATGATATGCATACTTGTATCTTCGGGGTTGCTCTCCTCTTCTTCCTCTTCTTCTTCTTCCACGGTGAGCTTGGCCTTCAATGCAAGGTTAGGCTTCTTTGCCCGTTGAGAACGGAGCACCGCATTGTCGGCGGTCTTGTCCAAAATGTTCATGGCCACAAACTCATCCAACACTTCGCTTGAGGTCAAAGTGTGGAAGTCCGGTCTTTGACGAATGACGGAGGACATGGCCTTGTGATAGGGCATCATTGCCTTGAGGAATTTGCGCTTGATCCAATTGTCATCCGTGTCCTTGCTCCCGTGATCTCGTAGTGAGACCGTGAGTTTGGTTACTCTCCGATAAAGCTCACGAGGTTCTTCATCTTCCTTCATTGCAAACTCATCGGCCTCATCTTGTACCACTTCATAGTTGGAGCGTTGAATGCTTGCGCTTCCCCGGTAGAGAGAGACAACACAATGCCATGCATCTTTGGCCAAGGCGAAGGGACGAAGATGAGGTAGGTCTTCGGGTGGAATTGCATCTTGAATGATGAAGAGAGCATTCTCATTGAATTGATTGTCCGCGGCTTCTCGAGGAGTGAAGTTGCTTGGATCATGTGGATAGAAACCTTCTTCAATGATTCTCCAAAGGTTAGTGTTCACATGATTTAAATGACGTTTAAAGCGGTAAACCCAAGAATCAAAATCCTCATTTTTCACAATCTTAGGAGGAGGACCGGCATGATTCAAATGAGTGAGAAGGAACCGGTCCACCATAAACAAGTGGTGGTTCCACATGGGCAAAGATGCCGGTGCCATTCTTGCCACTAGAAGAAGGAGCCTTTTCACTACTAGCTTCCCCCTTGTCGGGGATAGCATCCGACACCTTGTTGGTGGGATCCCCTTTCAACGGTGCGGTGGATAGTTTAAGCCCCTCAAGAAATTTAGTAAACATGCTTTCAACTTCGGTCGTCATGGAGGTTTTCAATGTCTCCAAGGCTACATTGAACTCCTCACGAGAGACCGAAGTTCCCCCATCGCCCGTAGACGAGATAGGATTCACACCGGAGTGTTCCTCCCTACGGTGTCAACCATACTCTTCGGACGGCAAAGTCCTTAATAAAGAGACGAGGCTCTGATACCAATTGAAAGGATCGATATAGTTGACTAGAGGGGGGTGAATAGGCAACTAACAATTTTTAGCTTTTCTTTACCAGTTTAAACTTTGCATCAAAGTAGGTTGTCTAGATATACTAGGTGAGCAACCTATATGATTCAACAACAATAAGTAAACTAGAAAGCAAGGGATGTAACACTTGATAAGCTTGCACGAGTAAAGGGGTGAGAGGACCAAGAGTGGAGTCGATGAAGACGAGGATGTGTTACTAAAGTTCCTTCCCTTTGAGAGGAAGTACGTCTCCGTTGGAGCGGTGTGGAGGCACAATGCTCCCCAAGAAGCCACTAGGGCCACCGTATTCTCCTCACGCCCTCACACAATGCGAGATGCCGTGATTCCACTATTGGTGCCCTTGAAGGCGGTGACCGAACCTTTACAAACAAGGTTGGGGCAATCTCCACAACTTAATTGGAGGCTCCCAACAACACCACGAAGCTTCACCACAATGGAGTATGGCTCCGCGATGACCTCAACCGTCTAGGGTGCTCAAACACCCAAGAGTAACAAGATCCGTGAGGGATTAGTGGGGGGAATCAAATATCTCTTGGTGGATGTGTAGATCTAGGCCTTTTCAACCAATCCCTAGGAGATCAACAAGTTTGATCGGCTAGGGAGAGAGATCGGGCGAAAATGGAGCTTAGAGCAACATGGAGCTTGGGGTGGAAGAGGTAAGTCAACTCGGAGAAGAAGACTCCCTTTTATAGTGGAAGAGAAAATCCAATCATTATCCACCAACTCAGCCTGCGACGCACGGTACTACCGCAGCGGAGACGCGGTACTACCGCAAGAGCCCGTGGTACTACCGCAAGGCACTGCAGTACTACCGCCCATGCAGCAATATCCAACACAGCCCTGATGCGACGAAGCAGAGGGCGGTTGAACCGCTGGCGTGGTACTATTGCTCCCCCTTGCGGTACTACCGCAAGGCAGGGATAGTCTAGATTTGGGAAGGCACGGACATATAAAAATACATCCGTGGCAAATTCCGCTGAGTTAAGATCTATGCACAAATCCGACATGGTAGTACCGGAAGCCAGGAGCGGTACTACCGCGTAGGGCGCGGATGTAAAAAATTATATCTGCCCCTACTACCGCTTGTGCTGCTAAGCCAGACCTGCGGCCACGGTACTACCGTGTCAGAGAAGCGGTACTACCACGAGTACCTGCGGTACTACCGTGCCCAAGGCCGGTACTACCGCAAGAGCGTGCGGTACTACTACTCTGAGGAATAGTACTACTGCATGCCTCAGTTCAGCAACACTCGAAGTCAAACTTTTTGCAGAGATTCGGAGAAATGGTGAATGCTACAAAGAGCCAAAGGAAAGGTGGTGCAAAAGGAACAGACGTGTGCGTGTTGATTCCACCCAAACCTTTCCAACGCGGACCCCCTCTTAATAGTAAGGCTTTCCTATGACTCAAAGCACCGAAAAATGTAGAGAAACGCCGTCTTCAATAGTCTCGAGGGGCACCAAATTGTCTTGTGCCTAGACATGATATATCTTAAATGCTCAATGCACACGACAGTCCGCAAAAACATTGTCATCAATCACCAAAACTACTAAGGGATAAATATGCCCTTACAACTTGGTCATAAACAAAGTGAGGACATCAACAACCTAAAGGACAGAGTGCATCGAGGGGGGGGGTAATGCATGATCTTTTAGGAGATAAATGAAAGGATGATGAAGTTTCATACCTGTGAGTTTGTTCACGAGCAACGCACAAGCAATGGTGAGGCACAAGCGTGGGTACTATTCCGCGCGTAGGTTGGGGGTTAGCGACCAAACGTGCAATCCCGACTATTGTAATGGACTTGGCCTTTAGTCTGGTTCTGATTTTTCTATTAATTTTCTATTTTTTCCTTTTTAAATCTATGAACTTTAAAAAAATCATGAACAGTTTTTGAAAAACATGAGCAATTTTCAAATTCATGAGTTTTTTTAAATGACAACAATGCTTAAATTTGTATTTAAAAAAACTCGAGAACAATTTTCAAATTAATGATTTAAAAAAACTAAATTCTTAAAATGCAACTGCCCTATTCCATTGAAGTGAGTGCATAGTCTTGTCCCCCTGTCTCCCTTCCTCATGTGGTCCCTAATGCATAGTGGGATTCTTTTTCCTGAGTGTGTGTGACGCCCTCGATTCAATCGTACACTAATCATACATGCAAATGTGTACGATCAAGATCAAGGACTCACGGGAAGATATCACAACACAACTCTAGACACAAATTAAAATAATACAAGCTTTATATTACAAGCCAGGGGCCTCGAGGGCTCGA